>NC_029774.3:91671397-91694740 GCF_000817695.3 Arachis duranensis | reverse complement strand
CTAGTAACCTAGGGTATACAGAAATGAGTAAATGACGTAAAAATCCACTTCTGGGTCCACTTAGTGTGTGCTTGGGCTGAGCATTGAAGCTTTCATGTGTAGAGACTTTTTTGGAGTTAAACGCCAGCTTTCATGCCAGTTTGGGCGTTTAACTCCAAGTTTTATGCCAGTTCCAGCGTTAAACGCTGGAAATTCTGAGGTTGATTTACCACGCCGGTTTGGGCCATCAAATCTCGGGCAAAGTATGAACTATTATACATTGCTGGAAAGCCCAGGATATCTACTTTCCAACGCCGTTGAGAGCGCGCCAATTGAGCTTCTGTAGCTCCAGAAAATCTACTTCGAGTGCAGGGAGGTCAGAATCCAACAGCATCTGCAGTCCTTTTCAGTCTCTGAATCAGATTTTTGCTCAGGACCCTCAATTTCAGCCAGAAAATACCTGAAATCACAGAAAAACACACAAACTCATAGTAAAGTCTAGAAAAGTGAATTTTAACTAAAAAACTAATAAAAATATACTAAAACTAACTAAAATATACTAAAAACATACTAAAAACAATGCCAAAAAGCGTATAAATTATCCGCTCATCAACAGGAATTCATCATATGCATCTATGTGACATTGTTTGAGTGTGCATATTGTACTTGGTTTGCCTTTGTGATTAATTGTAGTTAACTACTAATTGTTCTACTTGTAGTAATTGTTTGTTTATGCTTGAACCTTTCTACTTGTGTTTGCGACTGGGATTCTGTTAGACCGTGGTGATTGGTTGTTGTTTGGACTGTTTGGGCCTAAGGCCGTGGTTGATCATGAGGTGGGCTGAAGGCCATGTTTGATTGATGTTTCTGGTTTAGAAAAGTATGAAAAACTAATCTGGTTCAGCATAGATAAACCTTTTGAAAGGCTTTTGAATTTTTAAGAAATGAACAGTTTCCACTTTCAGAAAAGATTTCAGATTTTTCTTTATAGTAAACCTTTGCTTTTGAAAAGATGCATAAGGCGGTTATTAATCACTGTAATGATTTCATCTCGCATATCCTATTATAGTAATTCTGCAACCCTATAGTGAGAACCCTTTCGATGATGATGTTCTCACTCCCCTACAGGTCTTTTCTTTTCAGGTTTCAGATGACGAAGTTCGGAAGAGTTTATTTCTTTTTTGTTAGACGATATTTCTGTATTATTTTAGTATTTATGTTTCCCTTGCCTTTAGCTTTGCAAGTTTTGTCAGAGGGATAGGATGTTGATATGAGATGCTTGTAAATTAATATGTATGTATGTATGTATATATATATATATACACATACACACAAAAACCAAAATATAACTCAAACTACAAAATAAATACCTATTTCTCCAAGTCAACCTCTAGGAGAGACAAAATACAAAATATACAACTGGAGATTCTATACATATATACATAACCTACAAAATATAACAGCCAAAAGACAGGTCTTCTCTTGTATGGATAATCTCCAGGCGCTCAATGAGGTACCTCTCGACCTGCATCTGAGAAACAACAGAAATATGTATCAAATGAGAACCGAGGGCTTCTCAGCATGGTAAAGGTGCCCGCATAGTTAATATAAAAGGTCCCAGAAAAGTCAGAGAAATTTCTAGAACTTCGACACTCAGATTAATCTTAAAATATACTCTAAACCAATAATATCGGTAATCTAACTAAAGGATCCCAGCCCTATTCTAACTCTGTACCATTCTGTCAATTCTAAACTTTCAAATCACCGGTAGAACAACCCTCATTCACTCTCTGCCAATAGAGGGTCTCTCTGAAGCATACACATACAGATCAAATGAAGAAAACATAGATAGAGGTACAATTACAGTATGTAGAACAAGTAGCAAATAAGTAGAGTTAAGTAGTGAAGCAAACCAGAACAATGCACACTCAAGAAAAACATACAAATGCATGTGATGTATGCCTTACCTATGGCTAATAATATTATCTGTTGGTTACATAGCCAGCCCGACATGTCCTAGTAGCTAACCATGGACAGTCCCTCCCCCAAGCACAAAAATAACCTTGGGAAAAATCCCAAGCTCATCCATAGGACCCGTGGAGTTAAAGTGCTCGGTCACTTCTTACGTATAGAGGGTCAACAATTTATCTCAATTTAGCAAGTCACATACTTTTTAATTCATTATCATCATCAATTCATACCTGTTCATATTTCATTGGGTCTCAAATTCATTATTATTACCAGCACCATTCCTCATTATCTTAATGAGAAAAATGATCACCAATAACGCCTGCGAAGCTATTCATAGCTTACGTTAAGAGCCATATTAAGAGCCATTCATAACTAAGTTAATGTGGTACTTAACGTAGAAGAAAAAGAGGACTCCACATTAACGAGAAACATGAACTCCAATAACGTTTCTCCTCAACGTTAGTGGTAAAAGTGAACACCACTAACGTTGGGAAACTAGGCAATGCCCAACGTTAAGAGTCACGTTAACTTAGTTAACGTGAACTCTAAAGTGGAAGAGGATCAACAACGCCAACGTTAGTGACACTCACTTTTGTCACTAACGTTGGATCATTAGCATTGCCTACGTTAACTCTCACATTAAGATTGTTAATGTGAGAGTTAACATGGAGTTGAATTCAAAGAACCAACGTTAGTGACACTCACTTTTGTCACTAATATTGGGAGATGGCTTCATTACTACGTTAAGAGCCACGTTAACTTAGTTAACGTGGGCTCTAACATAGGGACTTAAGGCAATTGGAGCGTTAGTGACAAAGGTGAGTGTCACTAATGCTCTCGAAGGTGATAGAGACCCACGTTAAGAGCTACGTTAGCCAAGCTAACGTGAGATCTAACGTAGGGGCAAGAGGCAAGCAACGTTAATGGGAAAAGTGATTCCCATTAACGTTTGCAAAAAGGGGCACAAGCCAACGTTAATGGGAAAAGTGAGTCCCATTAACGTTGGCCAAGGATTGAGTAAGAAACGTTAGAAGTCACGTTAAGATTTCTAACGTTGGAATTAACGTGGGTATATAAGGGTGGAACGTTAGTGGAAAAAGTGAATGCCACTAACATTCTCGCACTCAAAATATTACCCAACGTTAATCTCACTAAATGCCCAAGCCTAATTCTTATTTCTCTGCAAGCTGGGCCCACTAAAGATGAGAATTGCTTCAACTCAAGGTCCAGAGCACACATCCAAGACTTAAAGAACTCACTAGAAGATCATGAGGAGTAGTATAAATAGGAGTAGTTTTGAACTAGAGAGAGGCGGAGCACTTTTGGGAACTACTATCTGCATCTTTACTTTTCTGTACTTCTAGCATGGATTCTTCTTTTCTGCCATTTTTGATTCCTAGAGCTATGAACAACTAAACCCCTTTCGTTGGGATAGGGAGCTCTGTTGTAATTTGATGGATCAATTATAGTTTTCATTCTTTTTCTTCTTTCTTTTCTCTTGATCTTACTAGAAAGCTTTCGATCTTAGTTCAATTGGTTAGTTGTCTTGGAAAAGAAATCTCCATAATTGGATCTCCTTTGAACCTTGGAAAAGGGATGAGGAAATCATGCTAGAAATGCTTTCTCATGTTAGACCAAATTGGGGTTTGGATGGATATTGTGACATTTAATCCTCCCAACAATTTGATTATGAAATACATGTGGTATAATCAGTGACCACACTTTCATCTCTTCCCATGAGCAATTAAATCAAAGAATTGGGCAATTGTTCAAGTTTAGAGAGATTGGATTGCCAAGGAATTGGGAACCAATCACTTAAGATTGCCAAGGAGATTAATGAATGCATTGATTGAGGAAGAGATGAGAATGAATTTGATCCGGAGAATGCAACATCTCCTAAACCCAATGATATCCCCATTTCTGATCTTACCCATTCTATTTACTTTCTGCCATTTAATTTCTTGCTCACATTCCCAACTCCCCATTTAAGATTCTGCACTTTAATTTCTGTTATTTACTTTCTAGTCATTTAAATTCCTACATCTCAATCTCAATTCTATTTAGCTCAACTAGCATATTCTTCTAACTAAAGTTGCTTGACCAATCAATCCTTGTGGGATTTGACCTCACTCTATTGTGAGTTTTACTTGACGACAATTTGGTATACTTGCCGAAGGAAAATTTGTTGAGAGACAAGTTTTCACGCATCACTCGTGAAAGCCGGGAACAAAGAATCGAGCATCGAACCCTCACTGGAAGTGTATACACTCTAAGCGCTTTAGTGTTCAAGGTTCAATTCTCTCAATTCTCTAGTAATCTTGCTTTCTAAGACTTGCTCTTCTTCTACCAATCAACAACAATTTAATGCACAAATATATATATATCAAGAGGTCTTTTCAAGGGTTGTAATAGGGTTAGGGTCAAGGTAGGATTGTATTTGGTTAAGTGGACTAAAATCTGAATCTTTGATTAACCTAAACTTCCCACCTAACTTAGTACAATCCATGTAATCAGAATATAAAATCTAAGTTCCCATCAATTATCTTTACCACATATTCATGCATCCCAATTTTAAGTACAGTACATATGCAATGCTATCACCATTTACTTTGGGGCATTTTGTCCCCTTTTATTATTTGCTTGATCTTTTTCTTTTCTTTTTCTCTTTTTTGTTTTTTTTTTCATTTTTCTTTTCTTTTTATTTTATCTTAATGCATATGATTAAGGTATTAAATGCAAGAATATGTGTTCAACTATCTTTTTCACATTTCCACAAGAATATACAACACCCAATTCTCAAACCAAATATTTCCAAACCTAATTTTTTCACACTTAAATCATGAACACTCTTACTAGTCTCAGCTAACCAAGGATTCAAATTAAGGACATTATTATTTTTCTCTTAGAGTTAATGATGTGCTAAAGTAAAGAACAAATGGGGTAAAATAGGATCAACGTTGGTTTGAAAAGGATAATGAAGGGTTAGGGCCATATGGATATGTGAGCTATAGTGAACAAATGCCTCAATCACATAAGTGCATGCATACATCAAACAATGGAAGTAAAGAATCAAGTAAGACAAAGATCACAATCTTAGAGAGAACAACACACACCATAATAAAACACTGGTTGATAAGATGCAACCAACCAAATAGGCTCAAAATCTCACTGTTTTTATGTGTTCGAGCTCTAAAATCATGTTCCAAATTAAATATCTTCAAACAAGTTTAACAAAAATTTTAATTCAAATTAGTGAAATACTCAAAAAAATTTCTTGAAAAAGAATATTACTTCAACCAAGTAGTAGCTAAATGCAAGCAACTAACTAACCGTGCAACCTATCATGCAATGTGATAAACCACTATTTTATGATATATCTTATGCTTAAATTGAATGATTTTATCAACTCTTCACCTACTTATTCATATGAATTTACATGGTTTTACAATTCCTTCCTTATAATATGACATGAGAAAACATGTTTCCTATGCTTTAAAATTATTAAATTTAATTATCCTTTATTACCAATCGATGCCGTGATTTGTGTGTCAAGTACTTTCAGGTTTTATAGGGCAGGAATGACATAAAAGATGGAAAGGAAACATACAAAAATGGAAGGAAAGCACAAATTGGAGTTTTTGGAGAAACTGGCAGCGACGCGTCCGCATGGACGACGCGAACGCATGCTTTATGTAAATTGGCATCAATGCGAGCGCATAAATGACGCTGACGCGTGACTCGCGAAATACAACTAACGCGGACGCATGACTGACGTGACCGCATGGAAGAGCAACACTCCAGATGACGCGACCGCGTGACCCACGCAGACGTGTGATCCGCACGATCTGCAGAATTTGCAGAAGTCGGTCCCAGCTACTTCTGGGCCCTTTTTGGCCCAGATCCAAGCCCAGAGAACACATATTAAAGGGCTATAAATGGAGGAATCCATCCATTCATCAAGGGAGACGACATACAAGGGGATACATCATACAATCATAATTCATACATAGTTTTAGGATTTAGATGTAGCTTTTAGAGAGAAAGGTGACGTTAGGATTTTTGCCAGTAAAGAATTTCATAAAAACAGTCGCGTTGTAGATATAGTCTCTAAACCGACAGAAATCCCTTCGTACAAACATTTTGGTTGTCACAAGTAACAAACCCCTTTTTAAAATTGATAACCGAGTATTTAAACCTCTGGTCGTCTTCTCAAGGAATTGCAGGGAGGTATGTTCTTATTATTGATTATGAAAAAGTGTGTTTGGGGTTTTGGATTAAGGTAAAAGGTACAAGTATATTTTAAAAGCAATAAAAATAAATAAATAACTGTAAAATAAGCTCTTGACAAGATATGGGAACTGGAGGTCCTATCCTGGTTATCCTTATCAATCGTAATGAGAATTGGATTTTCCTCCCACTTTGTTAACCTCTAACTATGAAGGTAAGTTAAGTGGATGAATTCCAATTTTCAATTAACAATGAGTTTGATAACTCAAGAGTCACCAATTATTTAACCAAGACCAAAAGGAAAGAAAATTGTATCTACTGGAATAACAATGCCCTCAGATTGGGAATAGTAAAAAGGAACAATCATAAACTGAAATGCTTCAAATATCATTAAATAAAATATTCAAATCTTAACATGGAGAAGTTCATAAACTAAATTGGGATAAATAAAAATAAAGAACCTGGGATTGAGAGTCACTCCTAAAACTAAGAGAAATCCTAAATCCTAATACTAAGAGAGAGGAGAGAACCTCTCTCTCTAAAAACTACTTCTAAAACATGAGAAGTGAATTATGAGAGCCTCCTCATGAATGAATGGATTCCCCCACTTTATAGCCTCTAATCTGTGTTTTCTGGGCCGCAAACTGAGTTAAAAACAGCCCAAAAATCGCCCCCAGCGTATTCTGGTACGTACAGGTCGCGGAAAAGTGACGCGGCCGCATGGCTTACGCGGCCGCACGGGTTGTGTTCCTGCCAGGTCACGCGTCCGCGTGACCCACGCGTTCGCGTCGCCTGGCATTGAAGCATTTATGGCAAATTATATATCAAATCGAAGCCCCGGACGTTAGCTTTCCAACACAACTGAAACCGCATCATTTGGACCTCTGTAGCTAAAGTTATAGCCGTTTGAGTGCAAAGAGGTCAGGATGGACAGCTTAGCAATTTCTCCAACTTCTTGTATTCCTTCCACTTTTGCATGCTTCCTTTCCATCCTCTGAGCCATTCCTGCCCTGTAATCTCTGAGATCACTTAACACACATATCAAGGCATCTAATGGTAATAAGAGAGGATTAATAATAAGCAAATATAAGATCAAAGAAGCACGTTTTCAATCATAGTACAAAATCAGGAAGGAAATATAAAACTATGCAAATATTATGAATAAGTGGGTAAAGAGTTGATAAAATCCACTCAATTGAGCACAAGATAAACCATAAAATAGTGGTTTATCAATCATCATACTTAACTAGGAGAATCAATAACACTATCTGGATTTTGAGTTCCTATAGAAGCCCATCATTCTGAATTTCAAAGGATAAAGTGAGATGCCAAAATGTAAACTTGCAGAAGAAAATAGCTCATGAAAGCCGGGAACAAAGAATCGAGCATCGAACCCTCATTGGAAGTGTATACACTCTAATCATTCAAGTGTTTAAGGTTCGACTCTCTCAATTCTCTACTATCCTTGCTTTCTAAGGCTTGCTCTTCATCTAATAATCAACAAAAATTTAATACATAAATACACATATCAAGAGTTCTTTTAAGGGTTGTAATGGTGTTAGGGTCAAGGTAGGATTGTATTTGGCCAAGTGGACTAAAAATCTTAATCCTTAATTAACTTAAACTTTTCCACCTAACTTAGACAATCCATGTAATCATAATACAACATCTAACCATCCATTAACTATGTTTTCCACATATTCATACATTCTAATTTCAAGTACAACTCATATGCATTGCTTTCACCACTCACTTTGGGGCATTTTGTCCCCTTTTATTTGCTCTTTTTCTTTTCTTTTCTTTTCTTTTTCTTTTATTTTTCTCTCTTTTTTTTTTCTTTTCTTTTCTTTTTCTTTTATTTTTCTCTCTTTTTTTTATATTATTTTTCTTTTGTTTTTCTCAATGCATATGATTAAATTATTGAATGCATAAACATGTCCTAAACATTTCTTTCACATTTTCAGAAATTTCTAACATACTCAATTCTCAAACCAAATGTTTCCAAACACAATTTTCCCACACTTAAATCATAAGCACTTTCACTAGTCTAAGCTAACCAAGGATTCAAATTAAGGATATTATTATTTTTTGCTTAGAGTTGATGATGTGCTAAAATAAAGAACAAATGGGTATAATAGGCTCAAAATTGGTTTGCAAGGGATAATGAAAGGTAAGGCCATATGGGTATGTGAGCTCAGTGAAACAAAGGCCTCAATCATGTAAGTGCATGTATACATCAAATAATGAAAATATAGAATTAAGCAAGACAAAGATCACAATTTTAGAGAGAAAAACACACATCAAAAATAAATTATTGGTTGATAAAATGCAACCAATCAATTAGGCTCAAAAATCTTACAGGTTTTGTGTGTTCGAGCTCTAAACCATGTTCCAATATAATATTTCTTCAAACAAGTGTAACAAAAAATTTTATTCAAATTAGCAAAATACTTTAAAAGTTCTCTTGGAAAAGAAAATATTACTTCAACCAAGTGGTAAAATATGCAAAAAATCAAACAAATATGCAATCAATTATGCAAATGCAACAATGAACAAACAAATAAAATAAAAAAATTTTGGTGTTGAGTTAAGAAATAACTAACCCATGGAGATCGGTATCGACCTCTCCACACTTAAAGATTGCACCGTCCTCGGTGCATGCTGAGATGTGCAAGTTGATGGGGGTTGTGGTTTCTCAGCTGAGCTCTTTTTGTTCCTTTTCTTGCCGGCGGTTTGGGAGTAGCTTTCTCCTTTCCTTCCTTGGTGGCCATCCTGAAGAAGGGAAGAGAAAGTAAATTAAATTCAAATAGATATATAGCAAGGAAGAGAACGGAAGAGTGGTGATGGATGCACATTAGGATGTAATTGACATTAACACATGCTCGCGAGTACATGTGGAAAGCCATCAATTGAAAATAGCTAGTGCATATAAGGATAAGTGAATGCAAGGTGTTTATTGGCATGCCGGCAAAGGGCATGAGTAGCATAGACCAAGCATCACTTGTAATAAATCACCATGTTTGTATTGACAATTATATTCAATTAATAAAATAGTAAAGGGAGTTTATGAAAAGCAAGCATTGAATAGTATAAAGTATAATAGAGAAGTGCATAATGCCATATGGGCTTTTTCACAAACACATAGCATGTATGGTAAATAAGCTATTGAAAGTATTAAATTGAACATGCAAGCAACCCTTCAAAAAGTAATATATAATTGTCAAACAATTTCATAATAATTTACAAGAAAATAATTTCCCAATTAAATTTTTAACACCAAAATAACAAATTTAGAAAAGAAAATAAAAATATGCACAAAATAAAAAAATGCAATGAATGAAAGTATGCAAATAAATTAAATAAAATAGAATGGAAGTGAGAGAAAATAAGAAAGGAAGAAGAAAGAAATAAGAAAAGATAAGAAGAATAAGGATTCGGAGAAGAAAAGATAAGAAAATTGGCACTAATCTGGAGAGGTTGTGCGACGCTGGCGACGCGGTCGCGTGGGTGACGCGGTTGCGTGGTGCGCAATAAGGTTAGGCGACACGGACGCGTGGGACACGCGATCGCGTGACTTGATTTGTGCTAGTGGCGCGAGTGCAGCCTCGCGGTCGCACAACTCTCTGTTCAAAACTTAGTATTGCCAAAATCCAGAGTGACGCGGTCGCGTGGTCGACGCGATCGCGCGGGTGGCCTTTTTCTTAAAATGACGCGGTCGCGTGGGGCACGCGGTTGCGTGGTAGGGCTTGGGCTTCCAGCACGAGTTCAGCCCAATTCCAGCTCAACTTTCGGCCATACACCTTGTTACGTCGAAATCCAGGGCCACGCGGTCGCGTGGTTGACGCGGACGCGTAGGGAAGCCATTTTGCAAATGACGCGGCCGCATCAGCGATGCGGTCACGTGGGACGATTTGTGCCCTTGGCACGCCTCCAGCCCTGCTCCTGCGTGACTCTCTGTTCAATTTCTTTTCCTCCTAACGCACATACGACGCGGACGCGTCAGTGACGCTGCCGCGTCGCGTGCGTAAATCCCTTTTTTTTTGAAAAATGAAGAATGCAGTGTTAATATGAATGTGACGCAAAACTCCAGGTTCAATAAAATAAAATAAAATAAAACTAGAAAACAAATAAAACTAAATAAAAATGAAAAATGAACGATCGTACCATGGTGGGTTGTCTCCCACCTAGCACTTTTGGTTAAAGTCCTTAAGTTGGACATTTGGTGAGCTTCTTGTTATGGTGGCTTGTGCTTGAACTCATTCAGGAATCTCCACCAATGTTTGTGATTCCAGTGTCCTCCGGGATCCCAAACTAAGCATGTAAAGCCCTTAAGAAGCTTCAAACAGATTCTTAGGCTCCCGGGGTGACAAATGCCAGAACAGATTCCAGTATCCCAAACTTTACTTTTACACCCGTTTTTGTCTCGATCTGCATTTTTCCAGCTGGGTGAAAGGTGATCTGAATTCACACTGCAGCGACCAAACAGCTTCCTAGACCCATTCAGTTGAGCTTTATACCAACCTTTGCGTTTAAACTTAAAGCTTCCAACCATGATGAACCTTGCAGGACAATTCTTACCACTGACCATCTTCCTCTTACTCTTGATGCCACAAAGAGCTCTAAGTTGACCATCCGTCTCCAGTAGCCCATATTCAAGTGGGATTAGAAAGCTAAGGGATATGAATTTTACCCACTTGAATGTTGTGAATGATGATGGCAACTTAGGGGGAGGTATTTTTAATGAAATTGCAAGCTCCACTCCCTTGTGCTCCTCTCTGATAATTATCACCTCTTTGCAAGCTTCTTCAATTTCAGCCTCTTCCTCTTGGTAGCTCTCTTTCAATTCAATCTCCTCTTCATTGCTTTCCAAGGGCATGGTAGGTTATGCTTCTTCTTCTTGAATCTCCATCTCTTGATCAACCTCTTCCAAGTCTTCAACTATGATATGCTTTGGAGGTTGTACACCCTCCTCAGCATCAATTTAAACCGTCTTGGAAGGAGGCTCTATGTCTTGACTTTCCCATGGAGGTTCTGCATCTCCTAAGTCTTCAACCACTTCTTCTTCTTCTTAAACAATGACAGCGTCTTCTACTTGTTCTAGTATGAATTCATTCTCTGTCTTGTCCACTGGGGTTTCTGGTATCTCCGTCATGCTACGCTCTTCAGTAGACTGTCCACATGGAGCTGTGGCTGATCCTTGTATATTTGAGTGCCTAGAAACCCATTGAATTACTACTTGCTCCAGTTGTTGAATGGTTGCCTGAAATCGATCCAATGTTTCCTTGAAACGATCCTTTGTCTCTTGATGTACTCGGCTTTCATAAGTAGGATCATAGTGCTCTTGGATTGATGGATATGGAGATGATAAATATTGAAGTGGTGGTTCTTGGGAGTAATTGGGTTGGAATTGGGGTGGTTCTATATATGGTTCATATGGCTCATAAGGTGGTTGGTATGGTGGTTGAGGGTTAGGGTCATATGGAGGTGAATGGCGGAAAGGGGCTTGTGAGTTTGGTGGTCCAAAGTTATGTTAAGGAAATGGTTCATAGGCATATGGTGGTGGTTGTTGATAGTCCATTGGAGGTGGTTGTTGCCATGAGGATTGATCAAGTCCTTGTGGCTCCTCCCATCTTTGATTGTTCCAACCTTGATGCCTGTTCTCATTGTAATTTCTTCTTCCTGCAACATTATTGTAACCAGACTCATAGCCAAAGGGGTGAGAGTTCATGATAGCAAATAAAAAAAATTAAAAACAAAAATAAAAACAAATTGAAATTAAAAGGTTATTTAAATTTTGAATTTGAAAATTAAATTTTAAAATTTGAATTTTTTTTTTAAATTTGAAAATTGAAAATTTTTAAATTTGATTTTTGAAATAAGATAAGATAAGATAAAAATTTTAAAATAAAAATCAATAACCTCTTAATTTACAAAAAAGCAAATAAAAATAAAAAATAAAAACAAATCAAAAAGCAAATATTTACAACAACCAATAATAAGGCACACGTTTGCAATTCCCCGGCAACAGCGCCATTTTGATGAGAGAACTTTTGCGTGGTCTAGAAATTTGCGGATAAATCCTCGTTGCAAGTATAGTTTCTAAACCTTCAAAAGTCCTTTCATACAAACGTTTTGGTTGTCACAAGTAACAAACCCCTTTTTAAAATTGATAACCGAGTATTTAAACCTCGGGTCGTCTTCTCAAGGAATTGCAGGGAGGTATGTTCTTATTATTGGTTATGAAAAAGTGTGTTTGGGTTTTGGATAAAGGTAGAAGGTACAAGTATATTTTTAAAGCAATAAAAATAAATAAACAACTGTAAAATAAGCTCTTGGCAAGATATGGGAACTGGAGGTCCTATCCTGGTTATCCTTATCAATCGTAATGAGAATTGGATTTTCCTCCCACTTTGTTAACCTCTAACTATGAAGGTAAGTTAAGTGGATGAATTCCAATTTTCAATTAACAATGAGTTTGATAACTCAAGAGTCACCAATTATTTAACCAAGACCAAAAAGAAAGAAAATTGTATCTACTGGAATAACAATGCCCTCAGATTGGGAATAGTAAAAAGGAACAATCATAAACTGAAATGCTTCAAATATCATTAAATAAAATATTCAAATCTTAACATGGAGAAGTTCATAAACTAAATTGGGATAAATAAAAATAAAGAACCTGGGATTGAGAGTCACTCCTAAAACTAAGAGAAACCATAAATCCTAATACTAAGAGAAAGGAGAGAACCTCTCTCTCTAAAAACTACATCTAAAACATGAAAGTGAATTATGAGAGCCTCCTCATGAATGAATGGATTCCCCCACTTTATAGCCTCTAATCTGTGTTTTCTGGGCCGGAAACTGGGTTAAAAACAGCCCAGAAATTGCCCCCAACGTATTCTAGTACGTACAGGTCGCGGAAAAGTGACGCGGCAGCATGGCTCACGCGGCCGCGCGGGTTGTGTTCCTGCCAGGTCACGTGTACGCGTGACCCACGCGTTCGCGTCGCCTGGCGTCGGGGCAGCTATGGCAAATTATATATCAAATCGAAGCCTCGGATGTTAGCTTTCCAACGCAACTAGAACCGCGTCGGTTGGATCTCTATAGCTAAAGTTATAGCTGTTTGAGTGCAAAGAGGTCAGGCTGGACAACTTAGCAATTTCTCCAACTTCTTGTATTCCTTCCACTTTTGCATGCTTCCTTTCCATCCTCTGAGCCATTCCTGCCCTGTAATCTCTGAGATCACTTAACACACATATCAAGGCATCTAATGGTAATAAGAGAAGATTAATAATAAGCAAATATAAGATCAAAGAAGCACGTTTTCAATCATAGTACAAAATCAGGAAGGAAATATAAAACTATGCAAATATTATGAATAAGTGGGTAAAGAGTTGATAAAATTCACTCAATTGAGCACAAGATAAACCATAAAATAGTGGTTTATCAAGAGGCTCTCTCCTCTCTCTTAGGATTAGGATTAGGATTCCTCTTAAAGGATTTAGGAATATTTTCATCTTCTTCATCACAGGTTCAATGTTCTTTTTGTTTTCTCTTTTATTTGTTTATGAACTTTTCATGTTAGAATTTTCTTAACTAATATAATTTGAAGTATTTCAGACTCATGAT
This sequence comes from Arachis duranensis, assembly GCF_000817695.3. Lineage (NCBI taxonomy): Eukaryota > Viridiplantae > Streptophyta > Magnoliopsida > Fabales > Fabaceae > Arachis > Arachis duranensis. The sequence goes on along the minus strand of NC_029774.3, from coordinate 91,680,934 downwards.
TGCTTTCTTCTATTTATTATATAAATAATTTAGATTTTTCTCTTTTGGCTTTGGTTGATTAATTGGTAACTCTTGATTTGTCAAACTCATCGTGATTGATAATTGTTACCTTTGCTGATTAATTTAGATTCCTATAACTCTAGTCTTTCCTTAAGGAGTTGACTAGGACTTTAGGTGTTAAATTGATTTGTCCACTTAACTTACCTTCATAGTTAGAGGTTGACTTAGTGGGAGCAAAAATATAATTCTCATCACCATTGATAAGGATAACTAGGATAGGACTTCTAGTTTTCATACCCTACCAAGAGATTTCTTAGTTATTAATTTATTAATTTCTGTAATCCATTTCTCTTGTTCAAAACCTTTTTAAAACCCAAAATATATCTTTGCATAACCAATAATAAATCATACTTCCCTGCAATTCCTTGAGAAGACGACCCGAGGTTTGAATACTTCGGTTTATAAATTTTATTGGGTTTGTTACTTGTGACTACCAAACATTTGTAAGAAAGGGATTCTTGTCGGTCTAGAAGCTATACTTACAACGGGAATTTATTTGTGAAAATTCTAGATCGCGCGAGAATTTTGTTCTTCAAAATGGCGCCGTTGCTGGGGAGTTGCAAACATGTGCCTTATTATTGGTTATTGTAAATATTTTTCTTTTACTTGTTTATTTGTTCTTATTTCCCCTTCTTGTTTCTGATAGATACTATGATTTCTCACCCCTCTCGCTTTGAGTTTGGTTCTAATTTTGTTGAAAGGAATGGAAGCTATTACAGGACTATGTATCACGGTCAAAGCAATCAAAGATGGATGGAGCCAAGAGGATCTGATCACCCCTTTAGGCAACAACACCCTCCTAGATATCATGGACAAGGACCATTCTACAATGCATACCAAGCTGATAGATATGGTGGACCCCCTTGTAGTTACCAACAAGCCCCACCCTGTGCTTATAGACCATCCTCTCAACATAGCTTCGAACTACTACACTCACAAGCTTCTTTTCGCCATTCGCCACTGTATGATCCTTATCCGCCCCAACGCCAATCCAATTACTCCCAAGAACTACCACTCTCCTATGCACCATGTCCATATCCATCAAGCCAAGAATCACAGGTTCACTTCGAAGAATCAGTAGACCAATTTCATGCAACACTTTATCAACTGGAGCAAGCAATAAATCAATTATCTTCCAGACATTCGGACACTCAACAAACTCCCATGGCTTCATGTGGAGAATCTAATGAAGAATGTAGCATGAAGGAGACACTAGAAACTCCAGTGGACAGAATAGAGCATAACTTCGTACTAGAACAAGTAGAGGAAGCTGTCATTATAGAAGAAGAAGAAGAGTTGGTTAAAGATTTAGGAGATGCCGAACCTCCACGGGAATCCAGAGTTGTGGAGAATTCCGTCAAAGATGTTACAGTCGATGCTAAGGAGGATAGTGCACAACCCCCGAAGCAGTTATCCTATGAAGAACTGGACGGAATAACCCAAGACGCATGTTTTCTTGATGATGATAATCAAGAGTCAAGTTCTCTTGGTAATGAACTTGCATCCGCAAGTGAATTTTTTGAGATAGAAGAATCTTCCCCAAGTGAATATGAAGATGATGCAGAGGTAGACTTTTTTCAACCTCCCAATTATGACTCAACTGATGAGGAAGATATCGATGACTTTGATCAAGACATGGTTGAAATGGAAGAAATTTGCAAAGAAGTGGAGGAATTCACTGAAGACCACAAGAAAACATAAAGATCAAACAAGAGGACTTACCAAGAACAACTTGAAGATCATGAAGAACACATGCATGAATTTTCGAAAAATGCATAAATTTTTAAAACATGCAATTGACACCAAACTTAAAATTTGACTCAAGACTCAAACAAGAAACACAAAATATTTTTGGTTTTTATGATTTTATTAATTTTTTTGGATTTTTTTCGAAAATTAATTTTTGGAAAAACGAAAAAGAGAAAAAATTTTTTGAAAGATTTTTGAAAACTTTTTGAAAAGAAAATTACCTAATCTGAGCAACAAGATGAACCGTCAGTTGTCCAAACTCGAACAATCCCCGGCAACGGCGACAAAAACATGGTGCACGAAATTGTGATCATCAACAATGGCGCCAAAAACTTGGTAGCGCTCTCAAACGTGAATCACACTTTGTCACGATCCCGTACAACTAACCAGCAAGTGCACTGAGTCGTCCAAGTAATACCTTACGTGAGTAAGGGTCGATCCCACGAAGATTGTTGGTATGAAGCAAGCTATGGTCATCTTGTAAATCTCAGTTAGGCGGATTCAAATGGTTATAAAGGGTTCGAAATTAATAATAAATAAAGCATAAAATAAGATAGAGATACTTATGTAAATCATTGGTAGAAATTTCAAATAAGTGTATGGAGATGTTGTGTTTCTCTTGAATCTCTGCTTTCCTGCTACTTTCATCCAATCCTTCTTACTCCTTTCCATGGCAAGCTGTATGTAGGGTATCACCGTTGTCAATGGCTACATCACATCCTCTCAGTGAAAATGGTCCAAATGCTCTATCACAGCACGGCTAATCATCTGTCGGTTCTCAATCATGTCGGAATAGAATCCATTGATTCTTTTGCGTCTATCACCATGCCCAACAATCGTGAGTTTGAAGCTCGTCACAGTCATTCAATCTCTGAATCCTAGTCGAGGTACAGCAGAGCTCTACACCCTTAATCTATGGTGTGTAGAAACTCCACTGTTGAAAATACATAAGTGATCAAGGTTCAGGCATGGCCGAATGGCCAGCCCCCAAAGTCTAAGAACGAAACGTCCAAAGATAGATACCAAGATCAGAATACAATAGTAAAAAGTCATATTTATACTAGACTAGCTACTAGGGTTTACAGAAATAATTCTAAGTGCAGAAATCCACTTTTGGGGCCCACTTTGGTGCGTGCTTGGGCTGAGCTTGAGCTTTACACATGTAAAGGCTTCTCTTGGGGTTAAACGCCAAGTTGTAACTTGTTTTTGGCGTTTAACTCTGGTTTGTGACGTGTTTCTGGCGTTTTACTCCAGAATGCAGCATGGAACTGGTGTTGAACGCCAGTTTGTGTCGTCTTGATTCAAATAAAGTATGGACTATTATATATTGCTGGAAAGTTCTGGATGTCTACTTTCCAACGCCATTGAGAGCGCGTCACTTGAAGTTTTGTAGCTCCAGAAAACTCATTTTTAGTGCAGGGAGGTCAGAATCCAACAGCATCAGCAGTCCTTTGTCAGCCTGAATCAGATTTTTTGCTCAGGTCCCTCAATTTCAGCCAGAAAATACCTGAAATCACAGAAAAACACACAAACTCATAGTAAAGTCTAGAAATGTGAATTTTGCATAAAAACTAATAAAAACATCCCTAAAAGTAGCTAGATCCTACTAAAAATTACCTAAAAACAATGCCAAAAAGCATATAAATTATCCGCTCATCAGAAGATCAAAAGAGTAGTATATATAGGAGGTGGTTTTGAACTAGAAGGAGACTGGGCATTTTTGGGAACTACATTCTGTATATCTACTTTTCCTGTAACTTCTAGTTTACATTAGAATGCACTCTTCTCTATCATCTTCCATTTTTAGAGCTATGAACAACTAAACCCCTTTTCATTGGGTTAGGGAGCTCTGTTGTAATTTGATGGATCAATTATAGTTTTCATTCTTCTTCTTCTTTCTTTTCTCTTGATTTACTAGAAAGATTTTGTTCTTAAATCAATTGGTTAGTTGTCTTGGAAAAGAAACTCTCCATAATTGGATCTCCTCTGAGCCTTGGAAAAGGGATGAGGAGACCATGCTAGAATTGCTTTCTCATGTTGGACCAAATTGGGGTTTGGATGGATATAGTGACATATAATCCTACCAACACTTTGATTTGGAAATACATGTGGTATAATCAGTGACCATACTTCATCTCTTTCCATGAGCAATTAAATCAAGGAATTGGGCAATTGTTCAAGCATAAAGAGATTAGGTTGCCAAGGAATTGGGTTCTAATCACTTAAGATTGACAAGGAGATCAATGAATACATTGATTGAGGAAAAGATGAGAATGAACTTGATCCAGAGAATGCAACATCTCCTAAGCCCAATGAATCCCCCATTTCTGATCTTACCCATTCTCTTTACCTTTTGCCATTTACTTTTATGTCCATCTCCCCAAATCCCCATTTAAGATTCTGCAATTTACTTTCTGCAATTTACTTTCCGCCATTTATTTCCAGCATTTACATTTTCTGTCATTTGCTTTCCCGCCATTTAATTTTCTGCAATTATCAACTCAACTTCTGCTTAGCTCAACTAGAACATTCCTCCAATTAAAGTTGCATGACCAATTAATCCCTGTGGGATTCGACTTCACTCTATTGTGAGTTTTTACTTGATGACAATTTGGTATACTTGCCAAAGGGAAATTTGTTGAGAGGCAAGTTTTCGTGCATCAAGTTTATGGCACCATTGCTGGGGATTGATTTTGTATCGACAATGATTAAGTTGGAGGATAACTAGATTGAGCAATTTTCTTTGTTTTTGATTATTTCATCTTAGTCATTTACTTCCAGTTTAGCTATCTCATTTCCTTTTTCTTTCTTCTTCACTATTTTCTTTGCAATCTACAATTTTGTTCACTAACCCACTAACTGTTTGATACATTGCACCACTCACACTAACAGCCATTTAAACAAGAGTAATTTCTTTATTTATTTTCTTTCTTGATTTTTGCTTTGTTGGTTATATGACAGGTAGAAGAAGCGGAGCTTCAACTTCCTTTGATTTTGAACCTGAGAGGACCTTCCTTAGATTAAGGAGGAAAGCAAGAGGGAAGAGAGTTGTTGGTGCTAAAGAAGAGGAGGAGTATTTTGAAACAGACATAGAGGAGAATATGGAGAACCACCATGAAGAAGAAGCTCACAACTATGCCAGAGAAGGCCCAGTGAGTCATGCTGGACAAGAGAGAAGAGTTCTAGGCTCTTACTTCAACCCAAACCAGGAAATTGTGGAAGTAGCATTCAAAAGCCAACCATACATGCCAATAACTTTGAACTAAAGCCCCAGCTCATCACCCTCGTTCAGAACAACTGTGTATTCGGAGGAAGTGCCCAAGAAGACCCCAATCAACATTTAACCACCTTCCTAAGGATATATGATACTGTGAAGTCTAATGGTGTTCATCCTGACACCTATAGACTGCTTTTGTTCCCTTTTTCACTTAGGGATAAAGCATCTAAATGGCTGGAATCTTTCCCGAAGAAGAGTTTAACAATGTGGGAAGATGTGGTGAATAAATTCTTGGCGAGATTCTACCCTCCTCAAAGAATCAACAAGTTGAGAGTTGAGGTACAAATCTTTAGGCAACAAGATGGTGAAACTCTCTATGAGGCATGGGAGAGGTTTAAGGACTTAACAAGAAGGTATCCACCAAACATGTTCAATGAATGGGTGCAACTACACATTTTCTATGAGGGTCTTTCTTATGAATCAAAGAAGGCAGTAGACCACTCATCTGGGGGATCTCTAAACAAGAAAAAGACCATTGAAGAAGCCATAGATGTCATCAAGACTGTAGCTGAGAATGACTACTTCTATGCGTCTGAAAGGAGCAACACTCGAGGAGTAATGGAGCTAAACCATATGGATGGACTACTTGCTTAAAACAAGATGATCACCAAGCAGTTAGCTGACCTTACCAAGAAGATGGAAGGGAACTAAGTTGCAGCAGTCACCACTTCATCATCAGCTCAAGAAGAAGTAAATACAGAGGAAGAGAGTGACTGGGAACAAGCCAACTATATTGGGAACTCACCTAGGCAGGCCCATGACCCATACTCCAAAACCTATAATCCTGGTTGGAAGAACCACCCAAATTTTGGGTGGAGAAATCAACAAGATCAAGGCCAAGATCAGAGACGTCACAACCCCAACAACAATGCAACTCACCAACATTCCACACAGAGATCATATCAACACCCACCAAATAGCACCTCTCAACATCCACATCAAAACCAAAATGGCCCTTCTCACCCCTCCTACCTCAATTCACCATCGCCATCCGAAGATAGACTCTCCAAAATTGAGGTTCTGCTTGAAGATATCTGCAAGGAAGTTTAAGATAATAGAGTGGTCAAGGATGATGTATGGGCTAATATGAAGAATCGGGGGGACACCATCAAGAGGCTCGAATCTCAAGTAGGATATCTCTCTCAGCAGATCCCTAAGCCCACGGATAGCTTCCTAAGTGACACTGAGAAAAATCCAAGAGGAGAAGCAAAGAAGGTGAGATGGGAAGAATGTAAGATGGTCACTATAAGTGATGAGGGGAGTGTGGAAAAACTGACCAAACAATTAGAACACTCTCAAGATATTCCAGTAGAGAAGCAAGAAAAGAGTGACCAAGAAACCAACCCCACACAAAGGAAGGAGCTAAGGGAGAAGGAAATTTTGAACCCATATGCACCTTTTCACCAAATACTCAAGGGGGTGTAAAAAGGAGAATGTACTCAAAGTTCCTCGACATGTTTGCATCTGTCCATGTAAACATACCATTCATCAAGGCTCTCCAACAAATGCCCTCGTATATTAAGTGTATGAAAGAGCTGCTGACCAAGAAAAGTTCACTAAAGGGAGGGCAAACAATAGTGATGAATAAGGAGTGCAGTGCTTTCATTCAAACAGAGTTACCTACAAAAAGGAATGACCCAAGAAGTTTTCACATCCCTTGTGCTATAGGAGAAACAAGGATTGATAAGGGACTTTATGACTTGGGAGCAAGCATCAACTTAATGCCTTTATCCCTCATGAAGAAGCTTCAAATCAATGAGCTAACTCTCACGGATATAATCATCAAGTTGGCTGACAAAACTCAAAAAAAGCAATAGGAGTGGTTGAAAACATGTTGGTGAAGGTTGGGAACTACTTCCTTCCCACAGACTTTGTTATCTTAAAGATGGAAGAGAGCCACCTCCATCTAATCATATTTGGAAGACCATTCTTAGCCACAGCCAGAGCACTTATAGATGTGGAGCGAGGAGAGCTAATACTGAGGATACATGATGAACAACTTACATTTAATGTCTTCAAACCCTCACAAGAAGAAGATCAAGAAAACAAGGAATTAAGGGAGGATCAAAATAAGGCATTGGTGGAAGAAACAAGCACAGAAGCACAAATAATGTGCCTGAGAATCCCTTTGGTTGACAAACAATACAATCAGCAGGCACAACAGCTAAGGGAAACCCAAGAGGAGCTAAACCCACCTGAGTCATATGAGACTAGCAACAAAATTTCCTTGGAAAAAGAGGCCACAAGGAGCAGGATAGCATTAAAAGAAACAAGGAAGACAGCACCAAGGGGATGGAGGAACAAGAAGATCTCTACAGAGGATTTCTCTCCAAGGGATGAAGTAATCTCCGCTCATTTCTCATCTATCCCACCTCATCTCCCCACCATTCCATCTCAGCTACCTCAAGTGTACACCATCAGCAGAATTCTCTCCTTGGAACATGTGGAGATTCTTAATAAAGCCAACGGGGATAGATTCACTGCGAGAGGGGAAGATTTGAGGCATTACCAACCACCCTGACAAAGGCCAAACGTCAAGCTAATGACGCTAAAAAAGCGCTTCATGGAGGTAACCCATGTTTTATATCCTTTCATTTAGACCCTTAATAGTAGTTAATAAAGCATGGTTCATGAATTCCAAATCAACCTTAACAAGCACTTAGATGAACCTTGTGTGCAACATATAGTGAATAACAAGTTTGGTGTTCAAGGCACACCAATAGGGCATGAATACAATTCGTATCATGTCAATCTTAAAGCCTTAATCAACTCTTTCTACACTACATGCTCACAAACTAAGTTTGGTGTCACCAATGTTGCATACATGAACAATTAATTGGTTGGTTGGTCTGCATTTATGAATAGCATTTAGTTGTTTAGAAATAAAAATTTAAAAAGTAGCCAGTCCCCTCTTTAACTTTGGCCACCAAAAATTCAAGTAACTTCTGCATTCCTTTTGTCTTATATAGGAAATGAAGGAAGGATTAGAGGGAACTGATGGGACAACCCAAAGGAAGGGCGTTCGGCCACTTCAAAAGGGGGACTATACACATGTCTTCAAAGGGGGTACCTTGGAAAGTGTTGCCATGCAACATTGGAAGAAGGATATCCTTGGAAACCGAACCAAGAACCTCATAAAGGTGGTGATCCTTGTGCTCATTTCATGCCAAACCCCAACCGTCCACCATTGGTTTTTACTAGCAATCCACACCCTTCAATTACCCATCCTCCTCCTATATAAATAACCCCCACTCTATACCCTTCCATATTCAAATGCCCTTTCATTTAACAATTCTTTCTTTCGAAACATACACCCAACACTTCTTCCTTCATCCAAAAAAACGTTAACACAACCCTCTAGCTACACCTTGTCTTAACCTGGTCGAATTCCATCATCAATCCATACTTCTCAACACCTTCACATACCAACTCTTACTCATGGCATCATCAAGCTCCAAGAGGCGAAAGGGCAAGGAACTGGTGGGGAGCATTCCTTTTGATGAAGGGAGGTTCAAAACCGCATTCCATGAGCTCCAATTCGAACGGATAAAACACAAGAAAATATTGCCAGAACTAACATTCCAGTTCAACGAGGATGAATATCCAAAGATTAGAGAGAAGATTGAATGAAGGAGCTGGTAAGAACTCACGAACCCAGTCACAAGGATAAATGCAAATCTCATCAAGGAGTTCTATGCCAATGCAGCTAGAAAAGATACTACCAAAGCCCCCACCTTCAAAAGTTATGTGAGAGGAACTGAGGTTGACTTCATCCCCAACGCCATAATGAAAAACGCTTCAATTGAGGTCAAGTCCCTTCGAGGAGCCCAGTTATCTATCAAGAATGAACAGCGGCCCCAACAATGACGAAATTGAAGAAATTGTGAATGACATATATGTTGTGGGATCAGATTGGGTGAGATATTCAGATAGGATACCACGGTTTATTAGGAGGGGAGACCTCATTCTGGAAGCCAAGGGGTAGTTTAAGCTCGTGAGAAGATCTATCCTCCCAGCCTCAAACAATTCTGAGGTCAACATTGCTCGCGCTACTATGGTACATTGTATAATGATGGGTGGAGACATCAACGTACAGGAAATCATAGGTGGAAGAATCCAAGAGGCCGCCGAGAAAAAGGATCCAGATGCTTCGCTTGGTTATCCCAGCATCATCCTTAGACTGTATAAAAGCCAAGGCAGTCTTTGAAGATAGCAATCCAATATGGATAAACCATGAAAGGTTAGTTACGCCCCAGCGTATAACCTATGTGGCACCCGCCCAACAACAAAGAAGGCCTCAGAGAAGGAAAAGAACATTGATGAGCGGATAATTTATATGCTTTTTGGCATTACTTTTAGGTAGTTTTTAGTATGATTTAGTTAGTTTTCAGTATATTTTTATTAGGGGTGGCAAAGCGGGCCGGCCCGCCCCAACCCGCCCCGTCCCGCTC
>NC_029774.3:91667509-91668894 GCF_000817695.3 Arachis duranensis | reverse complement strand
ACGCCGGAAACTCGGGCCTGAGCGCGTGCAAGCAATAGAAGAACAAGTACAAGCATTACTAGATGTAGGGTTCATTCGGGAAGTAAAATACCCCCTATGGCTCGCAAACGTGGTCCTGGTAAAAAAGCCAAATGGAAAATGGAGGATGTGCGTCGACTACACGGATCTCAACAAAGCCTGCCCCAAAGACCCCTATCCACTGCCAAACATCGACGCCTTAGTAGACGCACTCAAGAAATGGGGATACCTCTCCTTCATGGACGCATACTCGGGATACAACCAAATCCCGATGTACGGACCTGACCAAGAAAAGACCTCGTTCATAACCCCAAGGGCAAACTACTGCTACGTAGTAATGCCCTTCGGGCTGAAGAACGCAGGGGCAACCTACCAGAGGCTAATGAACAAAGTGTTCTCAGAGCACATCGGACTACAACTAGAGGTGTACGTCGACGACATGAGCACATCGGGCTACAACTGGAGGTATACGTCGACGACATGCTAGTAAAGACACAAGAAGACAGAAACTTGCTGACCGACCTCTCCAGTGTCTTCGGCACCCTCAGAAAACACAACATGAGACTTAACCCGACGAAGTGCACCTTCGCCGCAGAAGCCGGAAAGTTCTTAGGCCTCATGCTGACTCAAAGGGGCATCGAAGCAAACCCGGACAAATGCCAAGCGATACTCAATATGAAAAGCCCGACCTGTGTCAAAGAAGTACAACAGCTGAATGGAAGGCTGGCCGCCCTATCAAGATTTTTGGCAGGATCAGCGATAAAATCACTACCTCTCTACTCACTCCTAAAGAAAGGGAAACCCTTCTCATGGACCCCGGAGTGCGAAAAAGCCTTTCAAGAATTCAAGGAATTCCTCGGGCAGCCACCAATCCTAACCCGACCTTTAAAAGGGGAAGAGCTCGTATTATACCTCTCGGTCGGACATCGGGCAGTCGCTTCAGCATTAATACGGGAAAATGACCAAGGACAACACCCAGTATACTTTGTGAGCAAGGCACTGCAAGGGGCCGAATTAAACTATCAGAAAATAGAAAAATTCGCCTACGCCCTAATATTCACAGCTCGGAGGCTCCGTCCATACTTTCAAGCCCACACCATCAAAGTCCGGACAAACCAACCCATGAGACACATCCTGCAAAAAACAGACCTGGCAGGACGAATACTAAAATGGGCGGTGGAACTGTCCGAGTTCGACCTCCACTATGAAGCCCGGACTGCCATAAAATCCCAGTATCTAGCCGACTTCATCGCAGAATACACTGAGACCCCTGGAACCCCACTCTCGTGGAACCTGTATGTCGACGGGTCCTCAAACAAAACAGGAAGCGGAGCCGGGGTTATACTCGAAAGCGACCAAGGAACACG
>NC_029774.3:91651973-91662547 GCF_000817695.3 Arachis duranensis | reverse complement strand
TGTTCATACCCTGACCGAGCTCCCAAACTCGGGAAGTTCATAGAAGGTCCGACCTCGTCCCAAGGCCCACGCCTGAGGTCGGACCTCGGACAACAAAGCTAAGAAGGCCCATCAAAAGGAACGAAGCCCAAAACCTAAAGGCCGAAAAGGCCTAGGGAAGGCGGTTCCGCAAAGATAGAGATAAAACTCCCAAAAGATAAGATAAGATAAGAATATCTTATCCAGGGAAGATCACGGCCAGCTACTATAAATACACTGGAACACCCAGGTATAACTCATACTCTAATTCTACTCGATATCTGCTTGGACCCATGCTAACTTAAGCATCGGAGTGTCATTGCAGGTACAACCACCAGCCGCTCGGCACATCAAGCTCGGGTCACAGCACCCTCACCTCGGGTCTTGCCAGACGACCGAGCTACACGTTTCAGGTAACCCTCGGAACAAGAATCATCTTTATTTTAAAAAATAAGTCACATAATTTGAGTATATATACGAAATTATAAAATAAAATAAATAAAGTTAATAACTAAAAGAAGAATAAAAAAATGAAAAAAAGTGTTTAAAGATTCTATAATTATTAATTTTATAATAGTAATCACTCTTTTATTTAATTAAAAAATAAAAAAAATCTTTGACCCGGTGGCTCAGCGGACCGACCCACCCCACCCCGCCAATTTTGCGGTGCGGGTTTGGCGGATTTTTTTAATTTGGCGGGCTCCAAATCCTAGCCCGACCCGCCTTTTTTAGCGGGTTTAGCGGATCGGCTCGACGGGCTCGACCCGTTTTGCCACCCCTAATTTTTATTAGTTTTTAAGCGAAATTCACATTTCTGGACTTTACTATGAGTTTTTGTATTTTTCTGTGATTTCAGGTATTTTCGAATTGAAATTGAGGGACCTGAGCAAAAATCTGATTCAGAGGCTGAAAAAGGACTACTGATGCTGTTGGATTCTGACCTCCCTGCACTCGAAATGGATTTTATCGAGATACAGAAGCCCAATTGGTGCGCTCTCAATTGCGTTGGAAAGTAGACATCCTGGGCTTTCCAGCAATATATAATAGTCCATACTTTGCTCGAGTTTTGATGACGCAAACTGGCGTTTAAACGCCAACTTCCTACCCTATTCTGGCGTTAAACGCCAGAAACAGGTTACAAGCTAGAGTTAAACGCCCAAAACAGGCTACAAACTGGCGTTTAACTCCAAGAAAAGTCTCTACACGTGAAAGCTTCAATGCTCAGCCCAAGCACACACCAAGTGGACCCTGAAGTTGTTTTCTGCATCATTTACTTATTTCTGTAACCCTAGTAACTAGTTTAGTATAAATAGAACTTTTTACTATGGTACTGGGGGATCTTGGGGACTTTTGACATCTTTGGACGTTTAGTCCTTAGACCTTGGTCTTGGTTATTCTGGTTCCCTCTCTGGGGCCGAAACCAATGAACACCATTATCACTTATGTATTTTCAACGGTGAAGTTTCTACACACCATAGATTAAGGTGTGGAGCTCTGCTATTTCTCGAGTATTAATGCAAAGTACTATTGTTCTTCTATTCAATTCAAGCTTATTCTTATTCTAAGATGTTCACTCACACTTCAACATGATGAATATGATGATCCGTGACACTCATTACCATTCTCACTTATGAACGCGTGCCTGACAAACACTTTCGTTCTACCTGCAAAAGCTAGAGTGTGTATCTCTTGGATTCCTGGTCCACGACACATGGTTGCCTTTCCTGACAACAGAGCCTTCTATTCTGTGAGATCAGAGTCTTCGTGGTATAAGCTAGAATCAATTGGCAGCATTCTTGAGATCCGGAAAGTCTAAACCTTGTCTGTGGTATTCCGAGTAGGATCTGGGATAGGATGACTATGACGAGCTTCAAACTCATGACTATTGGGCGTAGTGACAAACGCAAAAGGATCATTGGATCTTATTCTGACACAACTGAGAACCAACAGATGATTAGGTCCTACGTAACCTATAGCTAGACTATTTTCACTAAGAGGTGGACGGTAGCCATTGACAACAGTGATCCCCCTACATACAGCTTGCCATGAAAAGGAGTATGAATGATTGAATGAAGACAGTAGAAAAGTAGAGATTTAGAAGGAATAACGCATCTCCATACGCTTATCTGAAATTCCCACCAATGAATTATATAAGTATCTCTATCTTTATTTTATGTTTATTTATCTTTTAATTTTCAAAACTCTATAACCATTTGAATCTGCCTGACTGAGATTTACAAGATGACCATAGCTTACTTCAAGCTGACAATCTCCATGGGATCGACCCTTACTCACGTAAGGTATTACTTGGATGACCCAGTGCACTTGCTGGTTAGTTGCGAAGTTGTGAAAAAGAGTTGAGATTACAATTGTGCGTACCAAGTTGTTGGCGCCATTGAGATCACAATTTCGTGCACCAAACATCACAAGAAGAACCTTATCAAGAAGAACCTCAACAAGCAAAATACCAGCAAGAAGAGCAATATAATCCAACCAAAATAAACCTGAATCACTTCAAGGAGCCATTGAGGATCTAGCCAGAAGATACATGGAGGGGCAAGAACAACAACTACATTTTCAATCCCAAAGGATGGATCGTCAAGAAAAATTACTCTCTAATTGGATGAATCAACAAGGGGAGTGGCAGAAACAACAAATGGAGCAGCAACAGGAACACTACTCCCAGCTCACCCAAGCCATCAATCAAGTAACTGAAAGGCAAGAGCATCAAGATAAACACCTTCAAGAACTCAACCAACGTCAGTTAGCTCAGATGAAAGCATTCAACGAGTTCAACGTGCTTAATGAAGGACGACAACTACACAGGGAAGAATTTAACATAAACACTCAGGTCAAGTCGACTTATGTGGCTGGGCATATGCATAAGTTGCACTCTTCCATCCCAAGGTATGATACATTTCACAAAGACCTAACAGAACAAGAGGATGGGAAGGTGAAACAACAGAAGGAAGCATTAAAGAAGAAGATGGAAGATGCTGGCTATTGGAAAAAGTTGATCGGGAAGCGCAAAGAAAATGGGGATCCCAGAAATCAAGAAGGATCCAAAGACAAAGAGGACAAACAAGAGAGAGAGCATGAGCATCCCCAGAAGTAAAAGGTGGTGGAGTTCCCTCTTCGTTCTAACTTTTTCAACTTTAAATAAGGAAAATCATGTATGAAATAGAACATGCTTCCATAGTAGCTTAGGAATTCTCAATTCTGTCTTTAAGATTTCATTGCTTGGGTCTATGTGTGCTGGTCTAGGTTCCAGGTTTTCATTTTTACCCTGCTAAAATGTATGCTTGTCCTTTAAGCTGAATAAAAGAAAATGTTTTCAAAAACTAAAGTGGGGATCATCTTGTGAAGTAAGTTCTCAATGTTTGTGGCGTGGTAATTGATTAGCTAAGTTGGTTCACCAACAAGGTATACAGGCAACTAGATGTTCTGAATCATATGCTTGAAGCACATTCTATGAAACTAGCTAAACAACAATATCCTAATAAGAAAAAGGAAAAGAATAGTGAGAGTATGAAAAAGAAAGAAAAAAAAATAATAAATAAGGCTAGGCACCAAGGGTTTAAATCTTGAGGTATGTGTCTGTGGTGTTCTTGTGCAAAGGATCTGCTTGGATGAACAAGTTCTCAGGAGTGCTTCATCACTTGCTAACTTGGGTTAACTAACCCGGGATTATTGATGAGCGGATAATTTATACGCTTTTTGGCATTGTTTTTAGTATGTTTTTAGTATATTTTAGTTAGTTTTTATTATATTTTTATTAGTTTTTAGTTAAAATTCACTTTTCTGGACCTTACTTTGAGTTTGTGTGTTTTTTTGAGATTTCAGGTACTTTCTGGCTGAAATTGAGGGTCCTGAGCAAAAATCTGATTCAGAGGCTGAAAAGGACTGCAGATGCTGTTGGATTCTGACCTCCCTGCACTCGAAGTGGATTTTCTGGAGCTAAAGAAGCCCAATTGGCATGCTCTCAACGGTGATGGAAAGTAGACATCTTGGGCTTTCCATAAATGTATAATAGTCCATATTTTTCCCGAGATTTGATGGCCCAAACCGGCGTTGCAAATGAGCTTCAGAATTCCCAGCGTTTAACGCCGGAACTGGCATAAAAATTGGAGTTAAATGCCCAAACTGGCATAAAAGCTGGCGTTTAACTCCAGAAAAAGTCTCTACACATGAAAGCTTCAATGCTCAGCCCAAGCACACACTAAGTGGACCCAGAAGTGGATTTTAACGTCATTTACTCATTTCTGTATACCCTAGGTTACTAGTTCACTATTAATAGGATCTTTTGACATTGTATCTGGACAACCACCTCCGTTCTACCTTAGATTGAGTAGATATCTCTTGGATTCCTTAATCAGAATCTTCGTGGTATAAGCTAGAATTGATGGCGGCATTCAAGAGAATCCGGAAGGTCTAAACCTTGTCTGTGGTATTCTGAGTAGGATTCACGGATTGAATGACTGTGACGAGCTTCAAACTCCTGAAGGCTGGGCGTTAGTGACAGACGCAAAAGAATCACTGGATTCTATTCCAACCTGATTGAGAACCGACAGATGATTAGCCGTGCTGTGACAGAGCGCGTTGAACATTTTCACTGAGAGGATTGGAGGTAGCCATTGACAACAGTGAAACCCTACATACAGCTTGCCATGGAAGGAGTCTTGCGTGCTTGAAGAAGAAGACAGTAGGAAAGAAGAGATTCAGAAGATAGAGCATCTACAAAACCTCAGCCTGTTCTCCATTACTGCAAAACAAGTACTTATTTCATGTTTTTTTACTTTTCACAATCAACCCTGATAATTATTGATATCTTGACTAAGAGTTGCAAGATAACCATAGCTTGCTTCAAGCCGACAATCTCCGTGGGATCGACCCTTACTCACGTAAGGTATTACTTGGACGACCCAGAGCACTTGCTGGTTAGTTGTGCGGGATTGCAAAAGTGTGATTGCAATTTCGTGCACCAAGTTTTTGGCGCCGTTACTGGGGATTGTTCGAGTTTGGACAACTGACGGTCTATCTTGTTGCTTAGATTAGGACTGTTTTATTTTTGTTGGTTTAGAGTCTTTTATTTGATTTTAGTTTCATATTTTAAGTTTGGTGTCTTCCTTGTGTGTTCCTTTAATTTTTCGAAAATTTGTGTTTGATTTTCTAAAAATTTTAAGTTTGGTGTCTTTTGTGCTTTTATTCACTTAAAAATTTTTCAAAAATTTGTTCTTGGTGTTCATCTTGACCTTCAAAGTGTTCTTGGTGTTCATCTTGACATTCAGAGTTTTCTTGTTTGTTCTCTTTGTTTTGATCTAAAATTTTTAAGTTTAGTGTCTTTTTGTTGTTTTTCTCTTTCCTCATTAAAATTTAAAAATCAAAAAATTATCCTTTCCTTATTTTACTCATAATTTTCGAAATTTTGCATTAATTTAGTCAAAGATTTTCAAAATCATATCTTTTTTTTAGTCAAGTCAAAATTCTAATATCAAAAATTGATCTTTTCAAATCTTTTTCAAAAATCAAATATTTTTAATTACAATCATATTTTCAATCATATCTTTTTAATTGCTAATTCCAAATTCTTTTTAATTAATTAATTGATTTAGTTTTCAATTTGTTTTGATCTTATTTTCTTTTAGTTTTCGAAATTTTATTTATTTTCCATTTATTTTATTTTATTTTTTTCTTTTCCCTTTCGGTCACTTTTAATAAAAAAAATAATATCCGCATCATCTCCCTTTCTCCATCATGGATCTAAGTGGAATTGAGCAGTTCCTGAACCAATTTTACCCTCCAAAACAGATGACACAGCTAAGGCTGGATATCCAAGGCTTTAAACAAGAGGATAATGAATCCCTTTATAATGCCTGGGAGAGGTACAGAGGTATGCAAAGAAAATGCCCCTCTGAAATGTTTTCAGAGTGGGTGCAGTTAGACATCTTCTACTATGGGCTTACAGAAAAAGCTCAGATGTCTCTAGACCACTCAGCTGGTGGATCTATACATATGAGGAAGACGATTGAAGAGGCTCAAGAGCTTATAGATACTGTTGCTAGAAATCAATATTTGTACTCTAGCAATGAGTTCTCTACAAAAGAAGAAGTTATGGCAGTAGCCACTGATCCTAATCCTCAAGAACAGATGGTTGAGCTTAATCAGCAACTACACCTGATGACAAAACAGTTAGCAGAGTTTAAAGAAATGCTCCAAGAAACTAAAATTGCTAACAAGAACATAGAATCACAGTTAAATCAGGCAAAGCAGCAGTTATCTAAACAGATAACAGAAGAATTCCAAGCAGTTCAACTGAGGAATGGGAAAATATTGAACAACACTGCTCAAAGTAGCAAAAAGCCAATAAAGGAACAATTGACAGAGGATAACCAAACCACTGTCCAAAATCTCTCTGAGGACAGTAAGAGCCCAGAGAGGAATACTCTTGGCGTTCAAACGCCAGAAAAAGGGGGGAAGCTGGCGTTAAACGCCCATTCCCTGCCCAGTTCTGGCGTTCAAACGCCAGAAAAGGGGGAAACATTGGCATTAAACGCCCATTCTTCTCCCAATCCTGGCATTCAAACGCCAATGGGGAATCAGACACCTGAGAGTACTGATAATAACCCCTCTAAAAAGGCTTCTCCAACCACCTCTGTAAGGAATAAACCTACAGCAACTAAGGTTGATGAATATAAAGCCAAGATGCCTTATCCTCAGAAACTCTGCCAAGCGGAACAGGATAAGCAATTTGCCCGCTTTGTAGACTATTTAAGGACTCTTGAAATAAAGATTCCGTTTGCAGAGGCACTTTAGCAAATACCTTCTTATGCTAAGTTCATGAAAGAGATCTTAAGTCATAAGAAGGATTGGAGAGAAACTGAAAAAGTGTTTCTCACTGAAGAATGCAGTGCAGTCATTCTGAAAAGCTTACCAGAAAAGCTTCAAGATCCAGGAAGCTTTATGATACCATGCACATTAGAAGGTGCTTGCACCAAGACAGCCCTGTGTGACCTTGGAGCAAGTATCAATCTAATACCTGCATCCACTATCAGAAAGCTTGGGTTGACTGAAGAAGTCAAACCAACCCGGATATGTCTTGACTGAAGAAGTCAAACCAACCAGGATATGTCTCCAACTTGCTGATGGCTCAATTAAATACCCATCAGGCATAACTGAGGACATGATTGTCAAGGTTGGGCCATTTGCCTTTCCCACTGACTTTGTAGTGCTGGAAATGGAGGAGCACAAGAGTACAACTCTCATTCTAGGAAGACCTTTCCTAGCAACTGGACGGACCCTCATTGATGTCCAAAAAGGGGAATTAACCCTGAGAGTCAATGAGGATGAGTTCAAGTTGAATGTTGTCAAAGCTATGCAGCATCCAGACACATCAAATGACTGCATGAGCACTGATATTATTGATTCTTTGGTGGAGGATGTCAATATGACTGAAAGTCTTGAATCAGAGCTAGATGACATCTTTAAAGATGTTCAGCCTGATCTGGAGGAACTAAAGGAAATAAAAGAAATTCTGAAAATTCCTCAGGAAGAAGATATGCCTCCTAAACCCGAGCTCAAGCCACTACCACCATCCCTGAAATATGCATTTCTGGGAGAAGGTGACACTTTTCCAGTGATCATAAGCTCTGCTCTAAATCCACGAAGCACTAATTCAAGTGCTAAGGACACACAAGACAGCTCTTGGGTGGTCCATAAGTGATCTTAAGGGCATTAGCCCAGCAAGATGCATGCACAAGATCCTATTGGAGGATGATGCTAAGCCAGTGGTTCAACCACAAAGGCGGCTAAATCCAACCATGAAGGAGGTGGTGCAGAAAGAGGTCACTAAGTTACTAGAGGCTGGGATTATTTATCCTATTTCTGATAGCCCCTGGGTGAGCCCTGTCCACGTTGTCCCTAAGAAGGGAGGCATGACAGTGGTTTATAATGAAAAGAATGAACTAGTTCCTACAAGAACGGTTACAGGGTGGTGCATGTGTATTGACTACAGAAGGCTCAATACAGTCACCAGAAAGGATCATTTTCCTTTACCATTCATAGACCAGATGCTAGAAAGACTAGCAGGTCATGAATACTACTGCTTTTTGGACGGCTACTCAGGTTACAACCAAATTGCAGTAGATCCTCAGGACCAAGAGAAAACACAATGTTAAGGCAGTCAGAAGCTTTCTGGGGCATGCAGGATTCTACAAAAGGTTTATAAAGAATTTTTCAAAAATTGCCAAACCTCTGAGTAATCTGCTAGCTGCTGACACGCCATTTATCTTTGATAAGGAGTGTCTGCAGGCGTTTGAGACTCTGAAAGCTAAGCTGGTCACAGCACCAGTCATCTCTGCACTAGACTGGACATTACCATTTGAACTACTGTGTGATGCCAGTGACCATGCCATTGGTGCAGTCTTGGGACAAAGGCATGGTAAGCTTTTGCACGTCATTTATTATGGCAGCCGTATTCTAAATGATGTATAGAAGAACTACACAACCACAGAAAAGGAGTTACTCGCAGTGGTTTATGCCAATGACAAGTTCAGATCTTATTTAGTAGGATCAAAAGTGATTGTGTACACTGACCATGCTGCTCTTAAATATCTACTCGCAAAGCAGGATTCAAAACCCAGGCTCATAAGATGGGTGTTGCTTCTTCAAGAGTTTGATATAAAAATAAGAGACAGAAAAGGGACAGAGAATCAAGTAGCTGATCACCTGTCCCGGATAGAACCAGTAGCAGGAGCATCCCTCCCTCCTACTAAGATCTCTGAAACCTTTCCGGATGAGCAATTATTTGCTATTCAGGAAGCTCCGTGGCTTACAGACAGTGCAAACCATAAGACTCAAGGTTCCCCTTCTGTAACCATGGAAAGGAAGCATGAAGAGCTTCTCTCAAAACAGAGTCAAACAGAGCCCCCACAGTCAAACTATAAGTTTGGTGTTGGGAGGCCACCACCAACTTCTAAGTTTGGTGTTGAACCCCCACATTCAAACTCTAAGTTTGGTGTTGGGAGGTTCCAACATGGCTCTGAGTATCTGTGAGGCTCCATGAGAGCCCACTGTCAAGCTACTGACATTAAAGAAGCGCTTGTTGGGAGGCAACCCAATGTTATATTTATTATTTTCCTTTGTTATTTTATGTTTTCTATAGGTTGATGA
The DNA here is from genome assembly GCF_000817695.3 of Arachis duranensis. Taxonomy (NCBI): domain Eukaryota; kingdom Viridiplantae; phylum Streptophyta; class Magnoliopsida; order Fabales; family Fabaceae; genus Arachis; species Arachis duranensis. The sequence goes on along the minus strand of NC_029774.3, from coordinate 91,653,361 downwards.
TCATGGAAAGTCACAAAATCAATTGAAAAAGCAAAAATAGAATGAAAAATAGAAAGAAAAATAGCACACCCTAGAGGAAAACTTGCTGGCGTTTAAACGCCAGTAAGGGCAGCAAATGGGCGTTTAACGCCCAGTCTGGCACCATTCTGGGCGTTTAACGCCAGAAAGGGGCACCAGACTAGTGTTAAACGCCAGGAATGGGCACCAAGCTGGCGTTAAACGCCAGAAATGGGCACCAGCCCGGCGTTTAACGCCAGGATTGGCAGAAGGAGCATTTTTGCTCACCACTTGGTGCAGGGATAAATTATCCTTGCCACCTCAGGATCTGTGGGCCCCACAGGATCCCCACCTACCCCACCACTCTCTCTCTTCTTTTTTCTTTTGCTCGAGGACGAGCAAACCTTCTAAGTTTGGTGTGGTAAAAGCATTGCTTTTTGTTTTTCCATAACCAGTTATGGCATCTAAGGCCGGAGAAACCTCTAGAAAGAGGAAAAGGAAGGCAAAAGCTTCCACCTCCGAGTCATGGGAGATGGAGAGATTCATCTCAAAAGCTCATCACTAAGAAAAGGATGGAGCAATCAAGAGCTTGAGCAAATTCCTTGTCATGAAATCCCTGAGATGCCTCAAGGGATGCACTTTCCTCCACAAAACTATTGGGAGCAAATCAACACCTCCCTAGGAGAATTGAGTTCCAAAATGGGACAACTAAGGGTGGAGCACCAAGAGCATTCCATCCTCCTCCATGAAATTAAAGAAGATCAAAGAATCATGAGAGAGGAGCAACAAAGGTAAGGAAGAGACATTGAGGAGCAAAAGCACTCCATAGGATCTTCAAGAAGGAGAACTAGCCGTCATCATTAAGGTGGACCCGTTCCTTAATTTCCTTGTTCTTATTATTATGTTTTTCGATTTCTATGCTTGATGTTCTAACTATGTTTGTGTCTTCACTACATGATCATTAGTATCTTAATGTCTGTTCATACCCTGACCGAGCTCCTCCAAATCGGCAAAATCCATGAAAGGTCTGACCTCGTCCCAAGGCCCACACCTGAGGTCGGACCTCGGACAACAAAGCTAAAAAGGCCCATCAAAAGGAACGCAGCCCAAAAACTAAAAGGCCGAAAAGGCCTAGAGAAAGGCGGTTCCACAAAGATAGGGATAAAACTCCCAAAAGATAAGATAAGATAAGAATATCTTATCCAGGGAAGATCACAGCCAACTACTATAAATACACTGGAGCACCCAGGTATAACTCATACTCTAATTCTACTCAATATCTGCTTGGACCCATGCTAACTTAAGCATCGGAGTGTCATTGCAGGTACAACCACCAACCACTCCACATATCAAGCTCGGGTCCCTGACCCCCACCTCGGGCCTCACCAAGA
>NC_029774.3:91650574-91651108 GCF_000817695.3 Arachis duranensis | reverse complement strand
AACATGGAGGAAACCTCCCAGCTAAGAGACTCTTCTAGGAAGGAATCAACCTACCCATTCCGAGATCGGGATCGGGAACAGAAGAATAAAGAAGAACCCAACTCGGACAAACCACGGAAGTACCACAACTACACCCCCCTTCGAGTCTCCCTGGTAGACGTCTACAGAGAAGTATGCCACACCGAAAAGATCCCACCGCCCCGACCGGTAAAACACAAGAGAGCAGGGAGAGATCGGTCCGAATACTGTGAATACCACAAGCTCTACGGTCATTCTACTAACGACTGCCACGACCTAAAAAATGTTATAGAAAAGCTAGCCAGAGAAGGAAAACTCGACAGATACATAGCAGAGAAGGGAGAAGAGACCAAAAAGTGAAGGAGGGGAGATAACGAAGATCGGGCTGAGCAAACCCCGCGAACCCCTGAAAGGCACGTTCACATGATAAATGGAGGTTTTGCAGGCGGAGGAACATCCAGATCCTCGCGAAAAAGACACCTCAAGGAAGTCTATCACGTCCGAGAAGACAGTCCC
>NC_029774.3:91645501-91647134 GCF_000817695.3 Arachis duranensis | reverse complement strand
CCCACAAGCCAATGGACAAGCAGAGGCTGCAAATAAAGTCATCTTGGCCGGGTTAAAACGAAGACTCCAAGAGGCCAAAGGGGCGTGGGCCGAGGAACTCCCCCAGGTACTATGGGCATATCGGACAACCCCACACTCTACAACGGGAGAATCCCCATTCCGACTAGCTTACGGGATGGAGGCAATGATTCCTATCGAAATAGATGAAGGGTCGCCCAGAGTCATCTTCTACAACGAAGGAGGCAACCCACAGGCACAAAGGGAAGAACTCGACCTCCTCCCCGAGGTCCGAGAAGGAGCCCGAATCCGAGAAGAAGCCTTAAAATGGCGAACGGCCCTCAGATACAATCAAAAGTTAATAAAGCGAAGTTTCTCCATTCACGACCTGATTCTAATCCGAAATGACATCGGAACACAAAAGTCGGGAGAAGGAAAGCTAGCCGCGAATTGGAAAGGGCCCTACAAGGTAACAGAAGTCTTAGGGACGGGCTATTACAAAGTATCCGACCTAGAAGGCAATGAGCTGCCCAGGGCCTGGCACGCCTGTAATCTAAGACGGTACTACAGCTAGAAAAATTTAACCCAAGGTGTACTCTTTTTCCCTACAAGGGTTTTTTAATGAGACACCCGGTTAAGTAAGACACCCGACCTAGTCAAGGGTAAACATTCTGTAAATATTCCCTCTTTTAATACTAATCAAAATTTTCTATTTTTTCCTCATGATGAAACAAATCCTAGAAAAGTACCCCGCCAAGGCGCATTAATTTATGCTCGGCAAAACGCGAAAAATCATTTGCCAAAAGGCCACACAAGGTCGGCAAAGATAAAGCGACGAGGTTCAAATTAATGTGAGAAGTTATAAAGTAACTCTGAAAAGGCTCAAAAAGCCAAATAAAAAGAGATTACAAAAATAACTTAAAAGGACCTACCAACGACAAAGTCGGACCCAACGAAAACGAGGTACTCAAGCACCCGAGGTCCGAGAAAAACTCGGACCCAAGAAAGAAGCCTTAAAACGGCGAGAACCAAGATTTCGAAAAACGCTTAGTAAAAAGTTGCTTTACAAAAGCAACTAAAAAGTACAAGCGATAGAACGAAATCAAAGGAAGTCTCGACAAACGCTTACTAAAAAGTTGCCTTACAAAAGCAACTAAAAAGTACAAGCGAAAAGAACAGAAAGTTTCAAAACGCTAGCTAAAAAGTTGTTATCCGAAAACAACTAAAAAGCACAAAAGCGGAAACAAAAGGTCAAAACGCTAGCTAAAAAGTTGTTATCCGAAAACAACTAAAAAGCACAAAAGCGGAAACAAAAGGTCAAAACGCTAGCTAAAAAGTTGTTATCCGAAAACAACTAAAAAGCACAAAAGCGGAAACAAAAGGTCAAAACGCGAACAAAAACGCCGCATAATAAAGTTACCACAAGTAGCTAAATAAAGCAAAAGGTGTCCAAAAGCGTTCACAGAAACCATCCAACAAAAAACCCACAGGCCGGGCAAACCACTAAAAAGATTACAGAGGATCAAGGTCCTTTCCAGACTCCACATCAACAGCAGGCTGCGGAGGAAACATAGATATCGGGACTGCATCAACGGCAACATCATCCCGACCAGATCTATCCCCGACCAAAGGTGAA
>NC_029774.3:91628430-91642262 GCF_000817695.3 Arachis duranensis | reverse complement strand
ATTATTTTGATGTGGTGGCAATACTTTTGTTTTCTGAATGTATGCTTGAACAGTGCATATGTCTTTTGAATTTGTTGATTTAAGAATGTTAAAATTGTTGGCTCTTGAAAGAATGATGGAAAAGGAGAAATGTTATTGAGGATCTGAAAAATCATCAAATTGATTCTTGAAGCAAGAAAAAGCAGTGAATACAAAAAAAAGAGAGAAGAGGAAAAAGAAAAAAAAAGTTGTGATCCAAGGCAAAAAGAGTGTGCTTAAGAACCCTGGACACCTCTAATTGGGAACTTTAGCAAAGCTGAGTCACAATCTGAAAAGGTTCACCCAAGTATGTGTCTGTGGCATGTATGTATCCGGTGGTAATACTGGAAGACAGAGTGCTTTGGGCCACAGCCAAGACACATAAAGTAGCTATGCTCAAGAATCATCATACTTAACTAGGAGAATCAATAACACTATCTGAGTTCTGAGTTCCTATGGATGCCAATCATTCTAAACTTCAAAGGATAAAGTGAGATGCCAAAACTGTTCAGAAGCGTAAAGCTACTAGTCCCGCTCATCTAATTGGAGCTAAGTTTCTTTGATATTTTGGAGTCTATAGTATATTCTCTTCTTTCTATTCTATCTTGATTTTCAGTTGCTTGGGGACAAGCAACAATTTAAGTTTGGTGTTGTGATGAGCGGATAATTTATACGCTTTTTGGCATTGTTTTTAGTATGTTTTTAGTATATTTTAGTTAGTTTTTATTATATTTTTATTAGTTTTTAGTTAAAATTCACTTTTCTGGACTTTACTTTGAGTTTGTGTGTTTTTCTGAGATTTCAGGAATTTTCTGGCTAAAATTGAGGGTCCTGAGCAAAAATCTGATTCAGAGGCTGAAAAGGACTGCAGATGCTGTTGGATTCTGACCTCCCTGCACGCGAAGTGGATTTTCTGGAGCTACAGAAGTCTAAATGGTACGCTCTCAACGGCGTTGGAAAGTAGACATCCTGGGCTTTCCAGCAATGTATAATAATCCATACTTTGCCCGAGATTTGATGGCCCAAACCGGCGTTGCAAATCAGCTTCAGAATTCCCAGCGTTTAACGCCGGAACTGGCATAAAAATTGGAGTTAAACGCCCAAACTTGCATAAAAGCTGGCGTTTAACTCCAGAAAATGTCTCTACACATGAAAGCATCAATGCTCAGCCCAAGCACACACCAAGTGGACCCCAGAAGTGGATTTTTACGTCATTTACTCATTTCTGTATACCCTAGGTTACTAGTTCACTATTAATAGGACTTTTTGATATTGTATCTGTACCTCATGACACTTTACACGTTTCATATTGTACCTTCTACGGCATGAGTCTCTAAACCCCATGGTTGGGGGTGAGGAGCTCTACTGTGTCTTGATGGATTAATGCAATTACTACTGTTTTTCATTCAAACACGCTTGCTTCTATTCTAAGATATCACTTGTTCCTCCGGAAGGTCTAAACCTTGTCTGTGGTATTCTGAGTAGGATTCAATGATTGAATGACTGTGACGAGCTTCAAACTCCTGAAGGCTGGGCGTTAGTGATAGACGCAAAAGAATCACTGGATTCTATTCCAACCTGATTGAGAACCAACAGATGATTAGTCGTGCTGTGACAGAGCGCGTTAAACAGTTTCACTGAGAGGATGGGAGGTAGCCATTAACAATGGTGAAACCCTACATACAACTTGCCATGGAAGGAGTCTTGCGTGCTTGAAGAAGAAGAGAGTAGGAAAGCAGAGATTCAGAAGATAGAGCATCTCCAAAACCTCAGCCTGTTCTCCATTACTGCAAAACAAGTACTTATTTCATGTTTTTTTACTTTTCACAATCAACCCTGATAATTATTGATATCCTGACTAAGAGTTGCAAGATAACCATAGCTTGCTTCAAGCCGACAATCTCCGTGGGATCGACCCTTACTCACGTAAGGTATTACTTGGATGACCCAGTGCACTTGCTGGTTAGTTGTGTGGGATTGCAAAAGTGTGATTGCAATTTCGTGCACCAATTATCAGCTGAAAATCCACTATCAAGAGCAACCTTGCTACAAAACACTTAGTAACCCAAAGCGGTGCTGGACACTAAGGCCTCAAGAAAAGAAAATAAAAAACCATATACCTGTGGTGTACATGTATGGGGGAGAGAGACTTGAGGGAGTAGGTCGTTAGGGGTGTCTCAACACCTAGCACCTTGAAACAACTGGTTCGGGAGTGTTGGCTGAAAGCTTATCTTAAAGAGTCGCCCCCTCACAAAGCACTTAGCCTAAAAGAATGCAATAAACCCTGAAAGGAAAGGGGGGATCAATGAATAAGGATCTCATAGGATGCAATCGAGCGAGTATTCAAGAGAATGATAAGGACCTAAAAACCAGTAAAGGAATGAACCTAAGTTGCTATGCATGAAACCCCATAAACCAAGAACTTGACTTCTATAATAAGGACTTGTTTCTCTTGTTCTTTCATTCATCATTCTTATGCTTCAGTACTTGCTTAGGGATAAACAAGCTTTAAGTTTGGTGTTGTGATGCCAGGGCATCTTGGCCAGTTTCACTGACTTTTTCTTTACTATTTTAGGGTAGTTTCAAGCATTTTCTTAGCAAATAAGCAAGTTTTGGGTAAAAATACACTTACATCTTGATTCAAGAAAACATTGTGAACTTTACATGATTTCATGAGAATTATGCATGAATTGAAAGATAAAATGGATGATGCATAATCTCATGACTTAGAACAGAGCTTTGATGCACCCTGTTTGTTTGATTTCAGGACAAAGGAAGCAAAGAAGAGCCACGTTAGCCACTACGTTAGTCTCACTAACGTGACCACTAACGTGGAATGGGAGCAAGCTTGCAGTGTTAGTGGAAAAGTTATCATCAATAACGCCTTCAAAAGCCATCATAACCCACGTTAGTTACCACGTTAGTTACATTAATGTGGGAACTAACGTGGAAGGAAAGGGAAGCTCCAACATTAGTGGTAAAAGTAAACACCACTAACGTTCCAAAGGGCCATACATAGCCATGTTAAGAGTCACGTGAATCCAATTAACGTGAACTCTAACGTGGAATAAGAAGAGATGGGCCAACGTTAGTGACACTTACCTTTGTCACTAACGCTGGGGAAGGCCAAGATTGCCTACGTTAGTGGTCATGTTAAGACCACTAACATGAATGGTAACGTGGAGCAAGGAATGATAGGCCAACATTAATGACACTCACCTTTGTCACTAACATTGGAGATGGCAAGCACACCCACGTTAGTGGTCACATTAATGCCATTAACATGAAGCACTAACGTGGGAAGAAGGGGCGTTTTGAAGCGTTAGTGACAAATATAAGTGTCACTAACACCCTCAAGCTTTGGCATGCCCACGTTAGGGGCCACATTAGTTACACTAACATGGATCATCAACGTGGGAAAGAGGGACAAGGAGCAACGTTATTGGTAAAAGTGAGTGCCAATAACGTTTGCGAAGGGCTAAGAGGCTACGTTAATGGTCACGTTAGTACCACTAACGTTGAAGTTAACGTGGATCAACTTGTTTGGAACGTTAGTGACAAAGTTATCGTCACTAACGCTTTCGAACCCAAGTTTACACCTAACATTAATGCCACTAATGTCCTAACTAACGTCCTACCATGCCTGACTCACACTCTTTATAGTTTTCATTCTTCTTCTTCTTTCTTTTCTCTTGATCTTACTAGAAAGCTTTCGATCTTAATTCAATTGGTTAGTTGTCTTGGAAAAGAAACTCTCCATAATTGGATCTCCTCTGAGCCTTGGAAAAGGGATGAGGAGATCATGCTAGAATTGCTTTCTCATGTTGGACCAAATTGGGGTTTGGATGGATATAGTGACATATAATCCTACTAACACTTTGATTTGGAAATACATGTGGTATAATCAGTGACCATACTTCATCTTTTCCCATGAGCAATTAAATCAAGGAATTGGGCAATTGTTCAAGCTTAGAGAGATTAGGTTGCCAAGGAATTGGGATCCAATCACTTAAGATTGCCAAGGGGATCAATGAATGCATTGATTGAGGAAGAGATGAGAATGAACTTGATCCGGAGAATCCAACATCTCCTAAGCCCAATGAATCCCCCATTTCTGATCTTACCCATTCTCTTTACCCTCTGCCATTTACTTTTATGTCCATCTCCCCAAATCCCCATTTAAGATTTTGCAATTTACTTTCTGCAATTTACTTTCCGCCATTTATTTCCAGCATTTACATTTTCTATCATTTGCTTTCCAAGCATTTAATTTTCTGCAATTATCAACTCAACTTCTGCTTAGCTCCACTAGAACATTCCTCCAATTAAAATTGCTTGACCAATCAATCCCTGTGGGATTCGACCTCACTCTATTGTGAGTTTTTACTTGACGACAATTCGGTATACTTGCCGAAGGGAAATTTGTTGAGAGGCAAGTTTTCGTGCATCAGTCACGTGTACGCGTTGCATGGGTTGTGCGCCAGGCACACCACCCGCATAGTTCCAGCACAACTCTGAGGAAAAATGTACCAGAGAGCCACATCCAATATGACGTGTGCGGGTCGGCCACGCGCACGCGTGAGATTCCTTTTTTTTAATAAGAAACTAATAAGTTATCAAAGTAATGCCAAACATTATTAAACAAGTAAAACCACAACTTAAACTAAATAAACCTAACTAAAAAGAAAAATGCAACTTATTACCATTATAAATGAAAGAGAAAATAGAGAGAATTTACCATGGTGGGGTGACTCCCACCTAGCACTTTTAGTTAAAGTCCTTAAGTTGGACATTTGGTGAGCTCCTTGTCATGGTGGCTTGTGCTTGAACTCATCTTGAAACTTCCACCAATGCTTGGACTTCCAATATGCTCCAACATTTCCAAGTGAATTCACCAAGCCTTGATGAAGTTCTTCACAAGCTTTGAGCTTCCAAAGTCGATCCTCTTGTATGCCTGGATCCCAAATCTTATTTCTACACCTGTCATTAAGTGGATCATCATTGTTCCAACCGGGTGGCAAGCAATCCAAATTCTCAATGAATTATCAAACTCTTCTCTTAGATCCAACCAAATGATCACCAGTCTAACGCTTGCATCTAGCTCTTGAAATATCAACCTTGATGAGTCTTGATTTGCAACTCCAACCACTAAACATCCTTCTCTTACCCTTCATTCCACAAAGCCTCTTAAGTTGGCCATCCGTTTTCAGCATACCATACTCAAGTGGGATAATAAAGCTAAGAGAGATCAGTTTTACCCACTCATATGAAGGAGTACACGGCCACCTAGGTAGAGAAGTCTCCAACGGTCTTAACAGAGCATATTCAACTCCCGTGCAACCTTGCCGAAGGACTTCCACCTTTTGAAAAGATTCTTCACTTTCAAGATTTTCCTCACCGAATTCCTCCAACTCTTCTCCATCACTCAAATCATAAATATGAGGTTCAGAGAAATCTACCTCAATGTTGCGTTCAATTTCATCAGAAAAAGGCTCTTCTAACTCAAGGATTTCACTTGTGGATGCAAATTTATCACTAGGAGGACTTGATTCATGATCATCATCACCAAGGGAACTTCCTTCTTGATCGATTCCGTTCAATTCTTCATAGGGAATATACTTTGGAGGTTGTGCACTACCCTCCTCAACATTAAATTCAAGCTTCTTAGAGGAATACTCCGTAATTCTAGATTCCCATGGAGGTTCAGCATCTCTTAAGTCTTCAACCACTTCTTCCTCTTCAAACAGTACGGCTTCCTCCAATTGTTCCAGACTCCAGTATAAAATCACATTTCTCATTTTTCACTGGAGTTCCTAATTTCTCCTTCATGCTACGCTCTTCATTAGATTCTCCACATGTGGCCATAGGGGCACTTTGATTATTGAAGCGCAGTGAAGCTAAATTATCTACTACCTCTGTCAAGGTAGCTATGAACTCTAGTGTTGTCCTTTGCATCTCTCTATGCCCTTGAAGAAGAACACTAATAGTGTCATCCATTAGATATTGGAGTGGATATGAGAGTTCATTGCTTGGGATAAAAGGTTCATAGGGATAAAAGGTTCATGATAAGAGGGTGGTTCATCTTGATAAGGATGTGGTAGTTCAACACTCTCTATCTTTTCGACTTGTTGTACAACACACTCTAGTCCCTTGTTCTCAAGTTGAGATTTGTTAGCCATGAGAGCTTCGTGTGCTTTTCGGCTTTCCTTTCGCTCCGTTTGATAGATAGTTGCTTGAAGTCGATCCATTGCTTCCTTATATTGATCCTGTGGCTCTTGTTCCGCTTGGCTATCATAAGTAGGATCATAATATTCTTGGATTGATGGATATGGATATTCTCCTATGGAGGGTTGTGGTGGAAAAGAAAATTCATCTTGTGGTTGAAAGTTCGCATACATTGGAGGTGGTGTATATTGAGGTGGTGGTTCTTGGGGGTAATTGTGTTGGAATTGAGGTAGTTCTATGTATGGTTCACATGGCTCATAAGTTGGTTGGTATGGTGGATAGGGTTAGGATCATATGAAGGTGTTTAGTTGTAGGGGGCTTGTGAGTATGGTGGTTGAAGGCTATATTGAGGAGGGGGTTCATAGGTATATGGTAGTGGTTGTTGATTGTCACGAAGTCCACCATAACCATTGTCTTGGCATGCATCATGGAATGGTTGTCGGTCATAGTACATTGGAGGAGGTTGTTGCCAAGAGGGTTGATCAAATCCTTGTGGCTCCTCCCATCTCTAATTGTCCCATCCTTGATGCAAGCCTTCATTGTAATCTCCACTTCCTACAGCATAATTGTAACCACACTCATAGCCAAAGAGGTGATAATTCATGGTTGAAAGAGAAAATAAAAACAAAAACTAATGAAAATAAACTCCTAAAACTAGCAAAATCTAACAAAGAAACAGAAAGGCAAACATATTAACAATATTCACAATAACCAATAATAAGGCACACATTTGCAATTCCCCGGAAACGGCGCCAAAAACTTGACGGAGGAAAAATGCCGATGAAGATTTTCACAAAAATATCACATTTCAAGTATAGTTCTAAACTGACAATTAAACCTCAATCAACATTTAGATTGTTTGTCACAAATACAAACCCAATAAAATTAACCGAAGTATTCAAACCTCGGGTCGTCTCTCAAGGAATTGCAGGGAAGTATATTTATTATTGGTTATGAGATTGTATCTTTTTGGGTTTTGAGTTTAATAAGCAAGGAATGTAAATAACAAGAAAATAAACGAACAACTAAGAAAAGTCCTAGCAAGGGTTGAGAATCAGAATTCCTATCCTCATTATCATTGTCAATTGTGATGGTAATTGCAAATTGCTCTCACTTAGTTAACTTCTAACAATTGAAGGAAATTCAAGTGAGCAAATTAACTTGAGTTCACAAGTCCTAATCACTAGCAACTTTCAATCACTAACCAACAAGAGATTTTGACAATTCAAGAGTCTTCAAATTACTCAATTCAAGCTAAGAGTACAAAAATCTAATTTAAAACCCTCCCAAGCATTTTATCAAACACTTGGAACGCACAAAATAAAAACATAGAAAATTAACAAGGAATATTAAACCTAAACAACCAATTGCAAGCATCAATGACTAACAATTAAAGAGAGCAAAAAGTAACATAGAAAACATAAATTACATTAAAAGAAATCAAACGTAACAAGAGCTCATAAACATAAAAATGACAATAAGGGGAATTAACAAGAGAGGAAGATGAAATAAAGTGCTAGGACAAATAAAAGTAAGAGAAAACTAAATTAAAGGAAGATTGAACCTGGACCTAAGGAGAAACTGAAAGAAGAAACCCTAAAACCTAGAGAGAGGAGAGAGCCACTCTCTCTAGAATTCTACATCTAAACCTAAAATTGTTGAATGAATGTTAGTTTTTTTCCTTCCAGCTCTACTCTGCAGCCTCTAATCTATATTTTTGGGCCTGAAACTAGGTCAAAAGCAGCCCAGAAATCACCCACAACATTTTCTGTAAATTGTAGCACGTGACGCTCTGTCACGTGTACACGTTGGCCACGCGTATGCGTCGCTGAACAAATTCCTGGTCACGCGTGCGCGTCGCTTGTCTCCTGCACCAATCACGCGTACGCGTCGTCCACGCATGCACGTCGCTACCAGATTCTGAAATACTTGATTTCTTGTGTTTCTTCCACTTTTGCATACTTCTTTTCCATCCTCTAAGTCATTTCTGCCCTATAAACCCTAAAAACATTTAAAAAACATATCACAGCATCAAATGGTAATAAGAGAGGATTAAAAATTAGCGATTTTAAGGCCTAAGAAGCATGTTTTCAATTATAGCACAAAATTAGGAAGGAAAATGTAAAACATGCGAATTATATGCATAAGTGTGAGAATAATCGATAAAATCCACTCAATTCAATACAAAATAAACCATAAAATAGTGGTTTATCACCATCCTCTCCCAAGAACGCCAAACCAGCCGCTCCTAGCAGTGGCGGACCAACCCCTCCCAGCACCTCCCATCGCCGAACATCAGATATGGAGCCTCCAAGTCAGGTATTAATTTGAATAATTTATGTTCTATATATTATGTATTTGTTGCTGATTGTTGTTTATTGTTCATTTATTTGTTGTTGATTTTTTGAAATTATTAATAATTTTATTTTGTTTAAATTTCTGCTTCTGTTTGAATAATTTTTGTTCTATTTTCAGTGTATTTTTGAAATTGTTGATTGTTATATTTGTTTATGCAGTTTGTTGTATTTAGGGATTTTAACTTCTGAATGTGTATTATTTCTTATTATTAGGGTTCTAATTTTTGATTGTTAGAGAAGGTATATTTAATAGTATTTATATATAATTAAATGCTAGATTTGAGATTTGTGTGCTGATATAGTTGGCTAGTTACCATAAGGAATTGATGCTTCTAAAACTGCAATGCCATATGGAAAGGAAGCTAAAAATGAACTAACAAAGATTGTTCAAGGAAAGTCTTTGAAGGTCCTTGTATATGGAGAAGATCGCTATGGTCGTTGCATCGGTGACCTCTACTGTAATGGCATTTTTGTGCAGGTAATTTGGTTTGTACTTTCTCTCTATTTTTCATTCATTTGTCACGGTCGCTTTTGGAACATTCTTAAATCAATGTATTGATGATCGGACTTCTGTGTGGTCTAGAATTTCACAAATGAAATCTCGTTGCTAGTATAGTTTCTAAACCAACAATAATCCTTTCATACAAAAATTTGTTTGTCACAAGTAACAAACCCCTAATAATCCTAATAACTGAAGTATTTAAACCTCAGGTCGTCTCTCAAAGGAATTGCACGGTAGTGTTCTTGTTATTGGTTATGAGTTGTATATTTTGGGGGTTTTGGATAAGAAACATGAAAAGTAAATGTCAATGAAAACCAAATGATAAAACGGTCTTGGCAAGGTTTGGTAGTCAAGGATCTATATCCCTATCATTAATCACAACACGATAATTGCAAAGGATCAATCCCACTAAATCATCCTCTAACAAGTAAAGGAAGGTCAAATGAACTATATCAATCCAAGTCCATCGGTCCTAACTATTCACTAATTGAATTAATGAGAGCTAGAGTCAATGGCTATCAATCATCAATCACTTGGATATTAGTAACTCAAGAATTCCTAAGTTACCTTCTCAAGCCAAGATCATAAAAGTCTACTCTAACATCCTTCCAAGCATTTTATCAAACATTTGAAAGGCATAAAAGGAAAGCATAGTGAATTGACAACAAGAATGAAATCTAACAACAATTAATTGCAAAGAATTAACAACAATAATCAAGGAAAACACAATTAACATGAATTACCTCAAATTGTATTAAAAGGAAATAAGAAGAACAAGAGTAGATCAACTACAAAGTATGGAAACAAAATGAAGGAAATTGCAAAGATCTAAGAAATTCTAATCTAAACCTAATCCGAATTCTAATTCTAGAGAGAACAGAGAGCTTCTCTCTCTAGAAACTAACTCTAAAACTATATCTAAAGTGTGTTATGTTCTAAGGTGAGATGAATGATGGAATCCCCTTCAATCCTTGATCCTTTTAAGCATTTTGGTGCCAAAGTTGGTTCAGATTGGGCCCCACAGCCTCTGTGAATTCGCTGGGCATGATTTCACTTAAAAATCACGTGCGGGCATCGACGCGTACACATCCCTGGAGTATTGCGCGATCCACGCGTATGCATCTAGTGCGTGTGCGCGTCCATGGATGTATCCCAAATCTTTGACTTTTCATGATTTCTCCACTTTGCATGCTTCCTCTTCACTCCTTTGATCCATTCCTAGCCTTTTTCAATCTGAAATAACTAACAAACACATCAAGGCATCTAGTGGAATCAAAGAAAGATTCAAATTATCAAATCAAGGGTCTAAAAGCATGTTTTCACATTTGAGTACAAATTAAGAGACAATCATGAAACTATGCTATTTATTGAATAAATATGAAGAAAGGTTAACAAACTGCTCTAAATTCATCACAAGATAAATCCTCAAAACGGGGTTTATCAACCTCCCCGCACTTAAACCTTAGCATGTCCTCATGCTAAACCAAGAAGAAAACAAGGGGTATGAAATTTATTCAATGCAACTAAACTATATGCAAACTATCTATATGAATGCAAATGCTTGGTCAAAACAAATCAACTCCCAAGAGAACATATGTAAGCATAAAGGCTTAAGCAATAAGAGCTAAACCAAACCAATCACACAATTGTATTGAATTACCAAAAAGATTTACAAACTTGCAAGAATAAGAATGATTATGGTGAACACATGTAATTGAGCAATCGAACCCTCACCGGATGTGTATCCGCTCTAGTCACTCAAGTGCTTAGGGATTAATTCACTCAATTCTCCCTAGTCATGCTTTCCAAAATTTGTTCTTCATCTAACAATCAACAAGTACTCAATGCATGCATACAAATATCATGAGGTCTTTCTTGAAAGTTGTAATGGGGCTAGGGTCAAGGTAGGATCATGTATGGTTAAGTGGACTAGAATTTGAAAACTAACCTAACTACCCATTTTCACTTTTTTACATACTCATGCATTTTCTTTTTCATTTCACAACACTTATGCATTGACTTCTTATTGGATTCCTAAAAACGGGGTTTATCATGTATCTAGATACAATTAAATAATAACAAAATACATGTTAGTTCAATTTAGCTCTATGTAACTTAGGATTGCTTTTGAGTTTCTCATTTTGCTTTTCTTTTATGATAAGGAAATGATGTTGAAGAAGGATTTGGCATCGCACTACTGAGCCTATGAAAAAAAGACCATAACTAGAAACAATAAGTGATGTACTACTTTTTCTGGTTTCCTTCATTTCTTTGTCCCAAATCTATATATCTAAAATTTATATTGCTTATATTCTAGTGGGAAAAATAAGTAAGAGCAAATCGAGTTGGATTATGGGCCTCAAAGAATCTAGAGAACCCTGTTGTGCCTGGGTATATATATATATATATATATATATGGTCTTTTATAAATAAGGAATTCATTTTCTTATATGTGTTTGTGTTTTGCTGAATTGTTGACACATTAGTCACTTTAAACTGTGGAATATATAGTTCTTTGATCTATAACTGTGAAACATTGGATCAAGACCTTTGTAAGTTATTGTGTATTTGTGTTCTATGATTTCAACGTTATGACTTTGTGAAATTGTATGACAGGTTTTTTTTAATTAATTGAAAAAACCGAACAAACCCAACCAAACCAAACCAATTTCAATTGGTTTGGTTTGGTTCGGATGGTTTTAATTAAAAAACCAAACCAAACCAAATCACAGTTAAATTAAACGATTGGATCGGATGATTTTTCTCTAAAACACCAAACCAAACCGCACCGCGAACATCCCTAGTCCCCACCATCATCACAACACCGCTACCCACCAGATTTTGGCGACTTTTCCAACATTCGCCGACCACCCTTCTGCTTCTTCTAGCTCCAGCAATGTCATAGCGTCGCTGCATCTTCACCTCTTTTCAGTTCTCTCATAGTTTTGCATTCCAGGTTTCTTTAAACTCTCTTTCTTTCTTTTTCAAATTATGTTTTGGTTAGGTTGTTTCATTATTCTAATTTTAGTTATTTAATTTAGTTAGAGTTAATTTTTTTTATTTTAGTGGATTTTAGATAGTTAAGATAGGTTAGTTTTAGGATTATTAGTTTGTGTTATATTGGTCAAAGTGTTGGAATTTGATTGAATTGATGGATAATGATACTGATTTTGTGTTGAATTTGCTTAATTTGTGTAAATTAATGTTAAAAGACTATTTATTTTGTTGAACAATTGCTGAAATTTGGATGAATTTGTTGCTCTGTTGCTTAAAAAATCACTTAGCTAAATCTTTTGTTGCTGTAAATCTTTTGTTCTTTTTTCAAGTATATTGAATTTATCGTTGAATTGAAAATTTAGGATGATATATAGTTTCTGTGATGATGATATTGATGCTTTGATAAGCATGTGCTTATGCCTTTAGTTAGCCATGCAATACGGCTTTAGTAGTTTGTCTTTTGCACCTGTTTGTTAGTTGTTTGCTAATACTTTTGTAATTTATACACGTAGAATTTTTGCCAAGTATATTGATTTTAGGTGGTTAAGAAATCTTTGCTAGATGCCTTTTAGCACTTAAATTGCCTTTATTGCTTCTTTATTTTCTTGCAATTTAATTTCTTGTCAATTGCTATCACAACCCCCTTTTCCCTCATAACAAATGATACGCACACCTCGCTGCAATTCCTTTAAGAGACGACCCGGGATTTAAAACTCCTAATTTTTATTGATTTGAATTCGTGACAATCTTTCTAAAATCCAACACGGATCGTTTGTTAGTTTGAAACTATACTTATGACGAGATTATTTTTAGAAATTCTGAACCGACGGTTGGCCCGCGTTTAGTTTTTGGCGACGTTGCCCGGGAAGTGCAATTGTGTGCTTGTTATTGGTTATTGTTAATACGTTAATATTGTGAATAGTTTTCTTTTTTTGTTTATTTGCTTGTTTAAGAGTTTGTTTTTTTTTCTTTATTTCTTGATAGATTTTGTTTTTATTTTCTTTTTTCTCTATGAATTCTCACCCTTTTGGCTTTGAGTTTGGCTGTAACTATGTTACAGGAAATAGAAACTTCAATGATGTCGCATTATGGATCGGAAAATCAATTGTAGGGGGAGCCACGTTCATATGGACAATCCACCCCATAATGCATACCAATCCAATGGATATTATAGGCCTTCTTATAGTTATAAACCTCAACCACCATATGCCTATCAACTACCTCATTAACATTGTCGTCAACCACAATACTCACAAGCCCCATCTTACCACCAAATGGTTCCATATGATCCAAATTCATATCCACCACCATACCACCAACCATATGTGCCTCAAGAACAACCTTATACACCACCTCAACAATCCTCACTCTTACGAACCATCTCCTATATATGAAGAATTTCTCCCACACAGTGAGTCCTCCTATCCACCACAACCCTCCATGGAAGAAGCCTTCCAACCATCAATCCATGAACAAGAATTAATCAAGTGTTATGACGCTATCATAGCTTCCTTGGCCAAAACCATAGCCCTCTTAGACTCAATGTGTTCATGCAATCAAGGGTTGGCCGTACTTGAGGAGATGGACTACTTCCGAGAGCAAGAGAAATTCCACAAGAGGCAAAAAAATACTTGGCAACCATAATCGAATCAGTAGACCGCTTGGTCTCAATGTGTTCATGCAATTAAGGTACTCCCATTGACCAATGTGGAGAATCAACTGAAGAGTGTATT
>NC_029774.3:91627815-91628330 GCF_000817695.3 Arachis duranensis | reverse complement strand
AGAACAAGAAGTACAGGATTTCGAATTTATCCTTGAAACTAGTTGAATTAGTTTGATGTGGTGACAATACTTTTTGTTTTCAGAATGAATGCTTGAACAGTGCATATGTTTTTTGAATTTGTTGTTTTGAGAATGTTAAAATTGTTGGCTCTTGAAAGAATGAGGAAAAAAGAGAACTGTTATTGAGGATCTAAAAAAATCATCAGATTGATTCTTGAAGCAAGAAAAAGCAGTGAATACAAAAAAAAATTCGAAAAAAAAAGAAGAAAAGAAAGAAATAAAGTTGTGATCCAAGGCAAAAAGAGTGTGCTTAAGAACCCTGGACACCTCTAATTGGGGACTCTAGCAAAGCTGAGTCACAATTTGAAAAGGTTCACCCAATTATGTGTCTATGGCATGTATGTATCCGGTGGTAATACTGGAAGACAGAGTGCTTTGGGCCACAGCCAAGACTCATACAATAGCAATGTTCAAGAATCATCATACTTAACTAGGAGAATCAATAACACTATCTG
>NC_029774.3:91627541-91627725 GCF_000817695.3 Arachis duranensis | reverse complement strand
CAGTGAGATGCCAAAACTGTTCGGAGGCAAAAAGCTACTAGTCCCGCTCATCTAATTGGAGCTAAATTTCCTGGGTTTTTGGAGTCTATAGTATATTCTCTTCTTTTTATCCTATTTTGATTTTCAGTTGCTTGGGGACAAGCAACAATTTAAGTTTGGTGTTGTGATGAGCGGATAATTTGTA
>NC_029774.3:91622365-91623145 GCF_000817695.3 Arachis duranensis | reverse complement strand
AAGTAATTCCTGAAAGAGACCTGACAGAGGTCCAATAAAGAGGATTACTAGAAATAACTTAGAAGAGATCGACATAAAGAAGTCGGTCTCCTACAACGGACAAGTTATAAAAGTAATCCCTGAAAGAGATCTGACAAAGGTCCAATAAAGAGGATTACTAGAAATAACTTAGAAGCGACCGACATGAAGAAGTCGGCCCAAAGCTACAGCTTGGAACAACAAGAAAAAGTCGGACCAACAAAAGCTACAGCTTGGACCGACAAGAAGAAGTCGGACCAACGAAAACCACAGCTTGGACCGACAAGAAGTCGGACCGACGAAAGCTACAGCTCGTCGACACGAGAAATTGGACCAACGAAAAGCGTGCGCTAAAAGGGACATAACTTTGCCCAAAAAAGCCATGGCTCCATGACAAGGCTATCAAAATTGTTCAGACCAACTAAAAAGGTTCTACCAAAGAACACTAAAAAGTCGTCGGACAAGTTAGCCCCAAGGACCACCTCAACCAAGCAGAAAGTGGACAAAACCGGCAGTGATCAAAAGAGGTCGGACAACAAAATACCGACACTCTACAAAGATCCACAAAGGGGACAAAGACATCTCGCAACGGCCAGAGGAATGCCAGGAATGCTTTGCTAAAAGGTACGAAGTCTTGAAAAAAGACACTACTTAAAAGGCAAAAGCACAAATCAAAACGGCGCTAAAAAGTCATCCAAACAGACTATAAAAGGTTTCCCATCAGGAACTATACCTAAAAAGTTGTTGGATTATGACTAAAAA
>NC_029774.3:91617483-91621429 GCF_000817695.3 Arachis duranensis | reverse complement strand
GATCATTGGGAGGCTGGCCTCACGGCTATGCCTAGACCTTGTTCTTATGTATTTTCAACGGTGGAGTTTCTACACACCATAGATTAAGGTGTGGAGCTCTGCTGTACCTCGAGTATTAATGCAATTACTATTGTTCTTCTATTCAATTCCGCTTGTTCTTGTTCTAAGATATCACTTGTTCTTCAACTTGATGAATGTGATGATCCATGACACTCATCATCATTCTTACCTATGAACGTGTGCCTGACAACCACCTCCGTTCTACCTTAGATTAAGTAGATATCTCTTGGATTCTTTAATCAGAATCTTCGTGGTATAAGCTAGAACTGATGGCGGCATTCAAGAGAATCCGGAAGGTCTAAACCTTGTCTGTGGTATTCTGAGTAGGATTTAATGATTGAATGACTGTGACGAGCTTCAAACTCCTGAAGGCGGGGCGTTAGTGACAGACGCAAAAGAATCACTGGATTCTATTCCGGCCTGATTGAGAACCGATAGATGGATAGCCGTGCCGTGACAGGGTGCGTTGAACATTTCCACTGAGAGGATGGGAGGTAGCCACTGACAATGGTGAAACCCTTGCATACAGCTTGCCATGGAAGGAGCCTTGCGTGTTTGAAGAAGAAGACAGTAGGAAAGCAGAGATTCAGAAGATGGAGCATCTCCAAAACCTCAACCTATTCTCTATCACTACAAAACAAGTACTTATTTCATGTTCTTTTACTTTTCACAATCAATCTTGATAATTTATGATATCCTGACTAAGATTTACAAGATAACCATAGCATGCTTCAAGCCGACAATCTCCGTGGGATCGACCCTTAATCACGTAAGGTATTACTTGGACGACCCAGTGCACTTGCTGGTTAGTTGTGCGGGGTTGCAAAAGTGTGATTGCAATTTCGTGCACCATGAAGCATGACTTGCAACAAGTGGAAAAAGTTGAGATCGATGATTTGGAAGGAGTGGCTGAAGGTTTAGGAGAAGTTGAGCAAGGAATGGCTTCACCATTGGGGATGATTTTGCACCAACTAGTGATGTTGATGATCTTGTTGAACCTTCTTCCATTGGATGTGAAATTATTGTTGAGGAGGAACGTGCACAGCCTCCAAGATATATTTTGAGCAATAAAGATGAATTGGAAGAAGTTATCGAACAAGAAGTAGAAATTGAAGAAGCTTGTCAATAGGTGAAAGTTATCCAAGAGGAGCAAAAAAGAGTGGAGATCACATAGCTAAAGTCATTGAAGGCCTCTCTTCCTAAGTCACCACCATCCATCACATCATTTGCGTGCATAAAACTCTTGTCCTTTAGCTTTGTTGGCCCACTTGAATACAAGTTGCTAGAAACAGATGGTCAACTTAGAGCTCTTTGTGGATTGAAGAGTAAGAGGGAGATGTTTAGTGGTTGGTAACGTAAATCAAGGCTCACTAGGGTTGAAACCTTAAGGTTTGGGTTTCGAGATGGTGTAATTCTCAATTCAATGGGTTGGGTTTAGTTGGGCCTTGGGCCCATTTTGGGCTCAGTTCAACCGGCTCGGCCCGTCCGGCCCAATCTTGGGCCAAATTCTTTGAAATTAGTGTCAAAATTCTCGTTTTAACGAGCTCTATATTATTTTAATATTAGATTTATATTTTTAATTTTCCATATTAAAATTTAATTTATTGACTAATTATTTGTTAATTTCATGGGGTTTACACTACTACTCCCTTTGATGCTAGGAGATCAACTGGTGATAGTAACAGACATCTGAGAACAAATATTTGAGACTTTTATGTAATTATATGAAAATGAAATATTGAAGTTGTTTTATTTTACATTTTAAAGAAAAATAGTAATAGTTATGTAAAACAATACCATATGCAATTATGTTTGGAGCTATTGACTTTGAGAATATTTTTTATATATAGAGTTATGTCATATATTGAGGAATTGTGTTAAAAAGATTTAGTTTTTAAATTTTGATATTATAAAATAAATTTCTAATTTGAGAGTATATAAATGCGATGAGATTAACGAATGATTTGAAATTAAAAATTAATTAATTACAGGATTTGTGGAGGTTTGAAAATCTCACAAAATAGTTAATTCTTGTTAAATTAAAAAAAAATTAATTTGTGAGGGTTTTAAACTGCCACAAAAGTAATTTAAAACCGTCACAAAAGTCCAATATAAAACCCCCACTAAACACACACAAACCCCCCACTGAATAGATTATGGAGGTTTTTAAAAACCCCCACAAAAGACCTCGTGGCACCTCAAATTTTGGGAGTTTTAGAAACTCCCACAAACCATTTGGTGGGGTTATAAACCTCCACAAATAAAAAAAACTACCGCAAATAAACAAAATCCTTGTAGTGGCATATGATAGTCATATAATAAAGACTGCAAATAGGCTTTGGATGTAGAAAACAAGTTGGTTATTAAATGGTTAGCAAAAACAGTGTCATTGCGTCCATCCAAAGACTTAGATTCGATTCCATTTATTAGAGTAGAAAAAGAATTACATATAAATCCTGTTTTAGTACCACAATTCAAACAGATAACTAAACAGATGTTTCTAAACTCTCAAGGTTCTATGAATAGATAAACCTTTTGAAGGAAGGAATGTGAATAAAAATTTATCACATAAAATAAAAATTAAAGAATGTGGCACAAGATAAGGATGCATACTTTCTCCAAAACCTCACAATCCTGAATCAAGGCTTCTGCCTCCTTCTAACTTATGTGGACATTAGACAAGCATATAGCACAAAATCTAGAATGAAATTCATAATCACTATTTCACTACATTCACTAAACAATTTTGATGAAGCTAACCAACTCTATACTTGAAAAGATAGTTTATAGCACCAAACATGCCAAAGTCTTCTTAGTTAAATAAGGATATATCTAACTTCTAAAAGAGTTGTTCACAAACTGATGCACGAAAAATTGTCTCTCAACAAGTTTTCTTTCGGCAAGTATACCGAATTGTCATCAAGTAAAAACTCACAATAGAGTGAGGTCGAATCCCACAGGGATTGATTGGTCGAGCAACTTTAATTAGAGGAGTGTTCTAGTCAAGCTAGGCCAAATTAAGTAAGAATTGCAAAAAATTAAAGGCAGGAAAGATAAATGACATGGAATATAAATTTGTAGAATCTTAAATGGGGAGTTGGGGAGATGAGCATGAAAGTAAATAACAGAAAGTAAAGAGAATGGGTAAGATCAGAGATGGGAAATTCATTGGGCTTAGAAGATGTTGCATTCTCCAGATCAAGTTCATCTTTATCTCTTCCTCAATCAATGCATTCATTGATCTCCTTGGCAATCTTAGGTAATTGGATCCCAATTCCTTGGCAACCCAATCTCTCTAAGCTTGAACAATTTCCCAATTTCTTGATTTAACTGCTCATGAGAAGAGATGAATTTTGGTCACTGATTATACCACACACCTTCATAGATCAAAATATTGGTAGGATTACATGTCACGATATCCATCCAACCCCCAACCTAATCCAATGTGAGAAAGCATTTCTAGCATGATCTCCTCGTTCCTCTTCCAGGAAGTGCCATGGTTTGCAGACATTGCAAACTACAAGGCAGTAAGGTTCATACCCAAAGAGTACAGTAGGCAGCAATCAAAGAAGTTGATCACAGATGCAAAGTACTATCTTTGGGATGAACCGTATCTCTTCAAGAGATGTGCAAACGTAGAAGAAGCGCTGAGGATCCTATGGCACTGCCATGGATCACAGTATGGAGGACATTTTGGAAGTGAGCGAACAGCCACAAGAGTCCTCCAATGTGGCTTCTACTGGCCTACTCTCTATAAAGATTCCCGAGTGTTTGTGCTTAATTGCGACAGTTGCCAAAGATCTGGCAATCTGCCTCACAGTTATGCCATGCCTCAACAAGGGATCTTGGAGATTGAGTTGTTTGATGTATGGGGTATTGACTTCAT
>NC_029774.3:91616369-91617256 GCF_000817695.3 Arachis duranensis | reverse complement strand
TGTCACTTGCCAGTGGAACTGGAACATAAGGCCTACTGGGTAACCAGATTCCTGAACCTTGATGCCAAGTTAGCTGGAGAAAAATGATTGCTCCAGTTAAATGAGCTAGAGGAATTTAGACTCAATGCTTTCGAGAATGCAAAAATATACAAAGAGAAAGCAAAAAGATGGCATGATAAGAAATTGTCATCCAGAGTCTTTGAGCCAGGGCAGAAAGTTATGCTATTTAATTCTAGGCTCAGATTATTCCCGGGAAATTGAAGTCCCGGTGGAGAGGTCCATATGTGATTACAAGCGTGTCACCATATGGATACGTAGAGCTTCAAGATAATGATTCTAATAAAAAGTTCATTGTTAATGGACAGAGAGTCAAACATTATCTTGAAGGCAATTTTGAGCAAGAATGCTCAAAATTGAGGCTTGATTAAAGTTCAGTAATAGTCCAGCTAATGACAATAAAGAAGCGCTTGCTGGCAGGCAACCCAGCCATTTACAAAGTATTTGTTAATTAATTGATTTTTTTTACAGGTATATGTCAGGTATCTTCAAGGTAAAATCGCAATTGCTTGAATTCACAAAGTTACAAGGGAATTTGGAAGCTCACTTGCGTGAAAAAAAACAAGTAAGAAATATTTTGGGCGTTGAACGCCCAAAAGAAGCACCCACTGGGCGTTCAACGCCAGTGAGGGTAGCCATCTGGGCGTTAAATGCCAGAAAGGAGCATCTTCTGGGCGTTGAATGCCAGAAAGAAGCACCTTCTGGGCGTTTAACGCCAGATTGACAGCGTCCTGGGCGTTCAGAAAAACGCCCAGTGACAAAGGACTTCCTGGCGTTCAACGCCAGAAAGAAGCAACAGCTGGGCGTTGAACGCCCAGGAGAAGCAGCAA
>NC_029774.3:91615480-91616167 GCF_000817695.3 Arachis duranensis | reverse complement strand
TTTCAATTTTAAAAAAAAAAATTTAATCCTAAACATATTTCTTGATTTTTCTTTAATTTCTTTTCAAAACCTTTTCAAAACTCATCTATCTTTTTGAACTCTTTTCAAATCTTTTTAATTTCTTCTCATATCTTTTTCAACTCATCATATCTTTTGAATTTCGAATTTGCCTCTCCTACTATTCCTCTCCTTTCCTTTCTTTTGCTTGAGGACAAGCAAACCTCTATGTTTGGTGTGATTCGCCATGATCACTGAGCTAAAACTCATCAAGATCATGGCACCTAAGGGAACAGGAAGAGCAAGGATGTGACTTAAAGGAACTGAAGCGTCAGAAATTATCTCTTGAAGGACCAAGCACCCCACAGACTAGAGGAACATCCACCTCCCAAAATAAAAGTCGTTGAGTTCTAATCTTTGCCTTAACTCTGTGATAACTGTTCTTATTAGGAATTTACCTTAGAAGATATATATTAGTAGTAGTAATTAGTATCTCTACTTTGATTTTAATTCCAATTAAGTTATAATTTATTTTTCTCATCATCATCAAACATGAATAAGATAGTAGATTTTTAGAATAAAGAGGCAATTTAATTTTTTCGAGTTCTTAATAAGGAAAATTCTAATTATTTATATGTGGTGGCAAAACTTTTTGTCTTCTGAATGAATGCTTGAACAGTGCATATTTTT
>NC_029774.3:91615231-91615455 GCF_000817695.3 Arachis duranensis | reverse complement strand
TGCATATTTTTGATCTTGTTGTTTATGAATGTTAAAATTGTTGGCTCTTGAAAGAATGATGAAAAAGAGAAATATTATTGATGATCTGAAAAATCAAAAAAATTGATTATTGAAGTAAGAAAAAGCAGTGAAAAAGCAAAAGGTTGTGCAAAAAAATAGAAAGAAAAAGAAAAAGCAAGCAGAAAAAGCCAATAGCCCTTAAAACTAAAAGGCAGGGGTAAAAA
>NC_029774.3:91614488-91614952 GCF_000817695.3 Arachis duranensis | reverse complement strand
GCAGTCATGTGTCTGTGGCATTTATGTATCCGGTGGTAATACTGGAAAACAAAATGCTTAGGGTCACGGCCAAGACTCATAAAAGTAGCTGTGTTCAAGAATCAACATGCTAAACTAGGAGAATCAATCACACTATCTGAATTCTAAGTTCCTATGGATGCCAACCATTCTGAATTTCAAAGGATAAAGGGAGATGCCAAAACTGTTCAGAGGCAAAAAGCTACTAGTCCCGCTCATCTAATTAGAATCTGGGCTTCACTTAAAACTCAGAGATATTATTGCTTCTTGACTTCTTTTTTCCTCTTTTATTTATCTAGTTGCTTGGGGACAAGCAACGGTTTAAGTTTGGTGTTGTGATGAGCGGATATTTTATACGCTTTTTGGGGGTAATTTCATGTAGATTTTAGTATGTTTTAATTAGTTTTTAAGAGAATCTTATTAGTTTTTAGGCAAAAATCATATTT
>NC_029774.3:91611083-91614431 GCF_000817695.3 Arachis duranensis | reverse complement strand
CTGACTGAAATTGAGGGAGCTGAGCAAAAATCTGATTTAGGTTGAAAAAGGACTGCTGATGCTGTTGGATCCTGACCTCCCTGTACTCGGAATAGATTTTCGGGAGCTACAAGAGTCCAATTGACGCGCTCTCCATTGGGTTGAAAAGTAGACATCCAGAGCTTTCCAACAATATATAATAGTCCATACTTCGCGCAAAGATAGACGACGTAAACTGGTGTTCAACTCCAGTTCTATGTTGCAGTCTGGCGTCCAACGCCAGAAACAGGTTACAAGTTGGAGTTCAACGCCCAAAACATGTTACAACCTGGCGTTCAACTCCAAAAACAGCCCAAGCACGTGAGAGGCTTAAGTCTCAGCCCCAGCACACACCAAGTGGGCCCCAGAAGTGGATTTCTGCACCAATTATCTTAGTTTACTCATATTCTGTAAACCTAGGTCACTAGTTTACTATTTAAACAACTTTTAGAGACTTATTTTGTACCTCATGACATTTTCAGATCTGAACTACATACTCTTTGATGGCATGAGTCTCTAAACTCCATTGTTGGGGGGTGAGGAGCTCTGCAGCGTCTCGATGAATTAATGCAATTACTTATATTTTTCCATTCACATATGTGTGTTCCTATCTAAGATGTTCATTCGCGCTTAATTATGGAGAAGGTGATGATCCGTGACACTCATCACCTTCCTCAACCCATGAACGTGTATCTGACAACCACCTCCGTTCTACATCAGATTGAATGAATATCTCTTAGATTCCTTAATCAGAATCTTCGTGGTATAAGCCGGATTGATGGTGGCATTCATGAGAATCCGGAAAGTCTAACCTTGTCTGTGGTATTCCAAGTAGGATTTCGGGATTGAATGACTGTGACGAGTTTCAAACTCTTGAAGGCTAGGCGTTAGTGACAGACGCAAAAGAATCATTGGATTCTATTCCAACCTGATTGAGAACCGACAGATGATTAGTCGTGTTGTGACAGAGCATCTGGACCATTTACACTGAGAGGATGGGAAGTAGCCATTGACAACGGTGACACCCTACATAGAGCTTGCCATGGAAGGAACTTTGCAATTATGTTATTGAGTTGAATATTATATTGTAGGGATTCAGAGGACAAAGCATCTCCAAAATCCAACATATTCTCCATTACTGCATTACAAGTAATTAATTCACACTCTTTTATTTTTCTAATAATTCAAACTGATAATTTTATTTGAAATCCTGACTAAGAATAATAAAATAAACATAGCTTGCTTCAAACCAATAATCTCCGTGGGATCGACCCTTACTCACGTAAGGTATTACTTAGACGACCCAGTGCACTTGCTGGTTAGTTGTGCGGATTGCAAAAGTGTGATTGCAATTTCGTGCACCAGCTATGCAGCATCCAGATACCCTAAACGACTGCATGAGCATTAATATTATTGACTCTCTGGTGGAAGAGGTCAATATGACTAAGAGTCTCGAATCAGAGCTATAGGATATCTTTAAAGATGTTCAGCCTGATCTAGAGGAACCAGAGAGAATAATAGAATCTCTAAAATTCCCTTAGGAAGAGGAGAAACCTCCTAAACCCGAGCTCAAACCATTACCACCATCCCTGAAATATGCATTTCTGGGAGAAGGTGACACTTTTCCTGTAATTATAAGCTCTACCTTAGAGCCACATGAAGAGGAAGCACTAATTCGAGTGCTGAAGACACACAAGATAACTCTTGGGTGGTCCATCAGTGATCTTAAGGGCATTAGCCCAGCTAGATGCATGCACAAGATCCTATTGGAGGATGACGCTAAGCCAGTGGTTCAACCACAGAGGCGGCTGAATCCAGCCATGAAGGAGGTGCTGCAGAAGGAGGTCACTAAATTACTAGAGGCTGGGATTATTTATCCTATTTCTGATAGCCCCTGGGTGAGCCCTGTCCAAGTCGTCCCTAAGAAGGGTGGCATGACAGTGGTTCATAATGAAAAAATGAATTGGTTCCTACAAGAACAGTTACAGGGTGACGTATGTGTATTGATTGCAGAAGGCTCAATACAGGTACCAGAAAGGATCATTTTCCTTTACCATTCATAGACCAGATGCTAGAAAGACTAGCAGGTCATGATTACTACTACTTTCTGGATGGATATTCAGGTTATAATCAAATTGCAGTAGATCCCAAGGATCAAGAGAAAACAGCATTCACATGTCCATCTGGAGTATTCGCATACAGAAGGATGCCATTTGGTCTGTGCAATGCACCTGCAACCTTTCAAAGGTGCATGCTCTCTATTTTCTCTGATATGGTAGAAAAATTTCTGGAAGTCTTCATGGATGACTTTTCAGTATTTGGAGACTCATTCAGCTCCTGTCTTGACCATCTAGCACTTCTTCTAGAGAGGTGCCAAGAGACTAACCTGGTTTTAAACTGGGAAAAATGTCACTTTATGGTGATTGAAGGAGTTGTCCTTGGGCACAAAATTTCGAACAAGGGAATAGAGGTGGATCAAGCTAAGATAGAGGTAATTGAAAAATTACCACCACCTGCCAATGTTAAGGCAATCAGAAGCTTTCTGGGGCATGCAGGATTCTATAGGAGGTTTATAAAAGATTTTTCAAAAATTGCAAAACCTCTGAGTAATCTGCTAGCTGCTGAAACGCCATTTATAAAAGATTTTTCAAAAATGAATTCTCGTTGCAAGTATAGTTTCTAAACCAATCACTAATCCTTTCATACAAAAGATTGTTTGTCACAAGTAACAAACCCCTAAAATTAATAACCGAAGTATTGAAACCTCGGGTCGTTCTCCCTAGGAATTGTAATGAAGTGTCTTGTTATTGGTTGTGATGTGTTTTGGGGTTTTGGATAAGAGACATGAAAGTAAATGGCAATGAAATTAAACTAACAACTATAAAGCTCTTGGAAAGATATAAGAACTAGAAGTTCTATCCTAGTTATCCTTCTCAATTGTGATGAGTATTGTTCATTGCTACCACTTAGTTAACCCTTACTAAAGAAAGGAAAGTCAAGTGGATGAATTGACTTGAGCCACAAGTCCTAGCCAACTCCCAAGGAAAGACTAGCTTTAGTGCACTCCAAACCAATTAGCAATCTCTCCAATTATCAATCAACAAAGGAATTAGATAACTCAAGTGTCACTAATTACTCTACCTAGGCCAGAGGAACAAAATCTACACTATATCTAGAAGAGGCATTTCAACAAACACATAAAAGGCAATAAAAGTAAACAACATAAATTGCAAGAATTAAAGAGAGATCTAACTACAAAGGCAAGAGATCAACAATAGAAAAGCAAAGAAGAACAATTATTATGAATTACCTCTTATTGAATTGAAAGAA
>NC_029774.3:91609407-91611027 GCF_000817695.3 Arachis duranensis | reverse complement strand
TTCTAACTACTAAACTAAACTAATGGTAACTAACATATGTTTCCCTCTTCGCTCTTTGGGTTAAATAGCATCAGAAATGAGTTGGATTGGGCCCACAAGGTTTGTAAATTCGCTAGCCACGAGTTTGCATGAAGTGATCACGTGCACCAACGGCGCGTGCGCGTACTTTGCGCGTGCGCGCCACCATACGTATAGCAACTATGGCAAATCTTATATCGTTGCGAAGCCCCAGATGTTAGCTTTCCAACCCAACTGGAACCGCATCATTTGGACCTCTGTAGCTCAAGTTATGGTCGTTTAAGTACGAAGAGGTCGGCTTGACAGCTTTCCACAAGGTCGGCTTGACAGCTTTCCGGTTCTTTCATTTCTTCATGAGTTCTCCAACTTTTCATGCTTTCTTTCTTCATTCCCTTGATCCAATCTTTGCCTCCTAAATCTGAAATCACTTAACAAACATATCAAGGCATCTAATGGAATCAAGGAGAATTAGATTTAGCTATTTTAAGTCCTAAAAAGCATTCACTCTTAAGCACAATTAAGGGAGAAGTTATAAAACCATGCTATTTCATTGAATAAATGTGGGTAAAAGGTTATAAAATTCCCTAAATTAAGCACAAGATAAACCCTCAAAATGGGGTTTGTCAACCAGCTAGAAGCAACAGCTGGGCGTTAAACGCCCAGACCAAGCACCAACTGGGCCTTAAACGCCCAAAACATACAGCAGTTGGGCGTTTAACGCCAGGATTATGGCAAGGAGGAAGTTTTTGTTCCCAACTTGATTTTTTTCAAATTTTCATGTTTCCATCCATAATTTCTTGCATAAACATATTACAAATCCTAATTTTTCAAATACTTTTTCAAAGATATCAAATGTATCTTAATTCTAAACATAAATCTTTTTTAAGTCCTCTTCAACTTCTTTTCAAATCTTTTTCAAAACAAATCTATCTCTTTTCCCTCTCAAATCTTTTCAACTCATCAATATCTTTTTCAAATCTTCACAATATCTTTTTCAAAACAAATCTATCTTTTTCAAATATCTTTCATATTATTCATATCTTTTAAATTTTAAAAGTGCATCTTTTTCCTATCATACTTATCTTTTACAAATCATATCTTCTATCATATCTTCTTCAAAATTTTCGAAAATCCACCCCCTTTCCTTTAAATCCTAGTTCAGCTCCCCTCCACCTCCACAATTCGGACTTGGCTCTCCTCATATCCCTCTGCTTTCCTTTCTTTTGCTTGAGGACAAGTGGTGCACGAATTTGTGATCCGTACAACTAACCAGCAAGTGCACTGGGTCGTCCAAGTAATACCTTACGTGAGTAAGGGTCGATCCCACGGAGATTATTGGTTCGAAGCAGACTATGTTTATTTTATTAATCTTAGTCAGGATGCCAAATAGATTAATTCGATTTAATTGTAAGAAGTCAAAGTATTTGGAATAAGAATTGTTACTTTATTAATGAAGAATCTGTTGGAGTTTTGGAGATGCTTTGTCCTCTGAATTTCTGCAATGTAATATTCAACTCAATTGTTTGTAAAGTTCCATCCATGGCAAGCTGTATGTAGGGTGTCACCATTGTCAGTGGCTACTTCCCATCCTCTCAGTGAAAA
>NC_029774.3:91606436-91607692 GCF_000817695.3 Arachis duranensis | reverse complement strand
CTCCTAAGGTAAATTTCTATAATAACACTATCACAGAGTTAAAGCTAAAATTAGAACTCAACAACCTGTGTTTTGAGAAGTAGATGTTCCTCTGATCTGTGGGGTGCTTGGTCCTTCAAGGATTAATTTTTGGCGCTTCAGCTCCCTTAAATCACGCCCTTGCTCTTCTTGTTCCTTAAACAGTTTGCAAAGCATGCTACTTTGATTGTTCTATTCCTCCTTTATTTGGTTCATAACTTCTTGCAATTTGGAAATAGATGCCTCAAGATGTTCCCAATATTTGAATTGAGGAAGTTCTGGGAGGACTTCTTGTGCTCTCCTCTTGATTGGATCATCCTGTAGCTGTTGTATGTCCATTGATATTCTAGTGATTGGCCTTTCAACTGAGATATACTCTGTTATTCCCATCTTCACTCCGGCATCTCTGCAGAGCATAGAAATTAAGCTTGGATAGGCCAATCTGGCATCCTTGGAATTCTTGTTTGCTATTTTGTATAGTTCACACGAGATCAGTTGATGAACTTCTACTTCTTTTCCCGACATGATGCAGTGAATCATCACTGCTCTTTTAACAGTAACTTCAGAACGGTTGCTGGTGGGTAATATGGAACGCCCAATAAAATCCAACCAGCCTCTAGCTACTGGTTTGAGATCTTCTCTTTTGAGTTGATTTGGGATGCCAGTCGTGCTGGTGGTCCACCTGGCTTCAGGGATGCATATATCCTCTAGAATCTTGTCCAAGCCGTTATTTACCCTCATCATTCTCCTATTAAAGGAGTCTGGGTCATCTTTCAGTTGAGGAAGCTTAAAGATTTCCCTAATTTTGTCAGGATGGGTATGAACAATCTTTCCTCTAACTAAGGTCCGATGATCATAGAGGGCAGCTCCAATTATTCTTTGCCTGTCTGTCTGCCATAGATTAGCATAGAACTCCTGAACCATGTTCCTTCCCACTTTTGTTTCAGGATTGGCTAGGATTTCCCAGTTCCTGTTTCGAATTTGTTCTTGGATCTCCGAATATTCATCTTCCTTCAGATCAAATTTGACTTTCGGGATCACTGATCTGTGACTCATTATTTTGTAGTAGTGGTCTGAATGTTCTTTAGTTAAGAACTTCCCTTGATTCCAAAGTGGCTTTGGAATATTATCTTCCTTGCCTCTTGGGTTGGGTTGTTTTCCTTTAGGGGCCATGATCAAAGTGAGAATATTTTTGTGATCACGGATAAGCACACCAAACTTAGAGGTTTGCTTGTCCT
>NC_029774.3:91605849-91606287 GCF_000817695.3 Arachis duranensis | reverse complement strand
AAAAATAAGAAAAAGATATAAGATAGAAGATATGATTTATAAAAGATAAACATGATAAGAAAAGGATATAATTTAAAAAGATATGAATGATATTTAAAAATAATTTTGAAATATATAATTTGAAAAAGATTTTAAAAGATAATGAAGTTTGAAAAGAAATTGGAAAAAGAGTTGGATTGGATTGAAAAAAAAAAGTTTATGTTTATTTATGAAGCCATATTAAAAAAAGGGTTTTAGAAATTAGGATTTTTAGAAAACTAATTTGATTTGAGGGATGAAAATTTGAAACATGTTTATGCAAGGAATCATGAATTGAAACATAAAAAATTAGAAAATTTGTAAAGAAAAACGAATTTTTACCTCCTCCCCACCATCCTGGCGTTAAACGCCCAAACGCTGCATGTTTTGGGCGTTTAACGCCCAATTGTTGCTTCTCCT
>NC_029774.3:91605060-91605678 GCF_000817695.3 Arachis duranensis | reverse complement strand
CTTTCTGGCGTTCAACGCCCAGAAGATGCTCCTTTCTAGCGTTTAACGCCCAGATGGCTACCCTTACTGGCGTTGAACACCCAGTGGGTGCTTCTTTTCGGTGTTCAACACCCAAAACGTTTCTTACAGGCTTTTTGATGCTAGTAAGCTTTCCAAATTTCCCTGTAACTCTGTGAATTCAATCAATTGCTATTTTACCTTTTTAAGATACTCTGACATATACCTGTAAAAATTAATTAATTAGCAAAAACAAATAAAATTAAATTTTGTGAATGGATGGGTTGCCTCCCAGCAAGCGCTTCTTTAATGTCATTAGCTGGACTATTACTGAGCTTTTAATCAAGTCTCAGTTTTGAGCATTCTTGCTCAAAATTGCTTTTAAGATAATGTTTGACTCTCTGTCCATTAACAATGAACTTTTTGTTAGAATCATTATCCTGAAGCTCTATGTATCCATATGGTGACACACTTGTAATCAGATATGGTCATCTCCATCGAGACTTCAATTTTCCGGGGAATAATCTGAGCCTAGAATTAAATAGCATAACTTCTGCCCTAGCTCAAAGACTCTGGATGACAGCTTCTTATCATGCCATCTTTTTGCTTTCTCTTTGTAAA
>NC_029774.3:91603435-91604575 GCF_000817695.3 Arachis duranensis | reverse complement strand
TTAGGCACACATCTACGGATTACTCCGTCTGTACATCTCTTGAAGAGATATGGTTCATCCCAAAGATAGTACTTTGCATCTGTGATCAACTTCTTTGATTGCTGCCTACTATACTCTTTTGGTATGAATCTTACTGCCTTGTAGTTTGCAATATCTGCAAACCATGGCACTTCTTGAATGGCAAAGAGTTGCTCATCCAGAAAGTTTTCAGAGATCTCAGTAAGAGGGAGGGACGCCCCTTCTCCACTGGCTCTATTCGGGACAGGTGATCTGCTACGTGATTCTCTGTCCCTTTTCTGTCTCTTATTTCTATATCAAACTCTTGCAGAAGCAACACCCATCTGATGAGTCTGGGTTTTGAATCTTGTTTTGTGAGTAGATATTTAAGAGCAGCATGATCAGTGTACACAATCACTTTTGATCCTACCAAATAGGATCTGAACTTGTCAATGGCGTAAACCACTGCGAGCAGCTCTTTTTCTGTGGTTGTGTAATTCTTCTGTGCGTCATTTAAAACACGACTGACATAGTAAATGACGTGCAGAAGCTTGTCATGCCTCTGTCCCAACACTGCACCAATGGCATGGTCGCTGGCATCACACATCAGTTCAAAAGGTAATGTCGAGTCTAGTGCAGAGATGACTAGTGCTGTGACCAGCTTAGCTTTCAGAGTCTCAAACGCTTGCAGACACTCCTTATCAAAGATAAATGGTGTGTCAGCAGCATTTATCAAAGATAAATGGCGTGTCAGCAGCTAGCAGGTTGCTCAGAGGTTTGGCGATTTTTGAAAAATCCTTTATAAACCTCCTATAGAATCCTGCATGCCCCAGAAAGCTTCTGATTGCCTTAACATTGGCAGGTGGTGGTAATTTTTCAATTACCTCCACCTTAGCTTGATCCACTTCTATTCCCTTGTTCAAGATTTTGTGCCCAAGGACAATTCCTTCAGTCACCATAAAGTGACATTTTTCCCAGTTTAAAACCAGGTTAATCTCCTGACATCTTTTCAGAACAAGTGCTAGATGACCAAGACAGGAGCTGAATGAGTCTCTAAGTACTGAGAAGTCATCCATGAAGACTTCCAGAAAATTTTCCACCATATCAGAGAAAATTGAGAGCATGCACCTCTGAAAAGTTGCA
>NC_029774.3:91602705-91602952 GCF_000817695.3 Arachis duranensis | reverse complement strand
CCAAATACTCCAGATGGACATGTGAATGTCGTTTTCTCTTGATCTTTTGGATCTACTGCAATTTGATTATAACCTGAATATCCATCCAGGAAGCAGTAGTATTCATGACCTGCCAGTCGTTCTAGCATCTGGTCTATGAATGGTAAAGGAAAATGATCCTTTCTGGTGGTGGTGGACGAAATTGTGATCACTACAACTTCGCACAACTAACCAGCAAGTGTACTGGGTCGTCCAAGTAATAAACCTT
>NC_029774.3:91601914-91602312 GCF_000817695.3 Arachis duranensis | reverse complement strand
CGCCCTCAGGAGTTTGAAGCACGTCACAGTCATTCAATTATTGAATCCTACTCAGAATACCACAGACAAGGTTAGACCTTCCGGATTCTCTTGAATGCCGCCATCTGTTCTAGCCTATACCATGAAGACTCTGATCTCACGGAATGGCTGGCTCGGTTGTCAGGCGAGCACTCGGTTGTCAGGCGATCAACCATGCATCGTGTATCAGGAATCCAAGAGATATTCACCCAATCTAAGGTAGAACGGAGGTGGTTGTCAGGCACACGTTCATAGGTGAGAATGATGATGAGTGTCACGGTTCATCACATTCATCAAGTTGAAGAACAAGTGATATCTTAGAACAAGAACAAGCGGAATTGAATAGAAGAACAATAGTAATTGCATTAACACTCGAGGTA
>NC_029774.3:91599828-91600939 GCF_000817695.3 Arachis duranensis | reverse complement strand
AGTTTTGGCATCTCACTCTATCCTTTGCCGTGGCCCAAGGCACTCTGTCTTCCAGTATTACCACCGGATACATACATGCCACAGACACTTAATTGGGTAAACATTTTCAGATTGTGACTCAGCTTTGCTAGAGTCCCCAATTAGAGGTGTCCAGGGTTCTTAAGCACACTCTTTTTGCCTTGGATCACAACTTTATTTCTTTCTTTTTCTCTCTTTTTCTTTTTTTTTCTTTTCTCCCCTTTTTTTTCGAAATTTTTTTTTTGTATTCACTTCTTTTTTTCTTGCTTCAAGAATCATTTTTATGATTTTTCAGATCCTCAGTAACATGTCTCCTTTTTCATCATTCTTTCAAGAGCCAATATTCATGAACCACAAATTCAAAAGACATATGCACTGTTTAAGCATACATTCAGAAAACAAGAGTATTGCCACCACATCAAAATAATTAAACTATTATAAAATTCATAATTCATGCAATTCTACTCTTTTTCAATT
Source organism: Arachis duranensis (assembly GCF_000817695.3). Lineage (NCBI taxonomy): Eukaryota > Viridiplantae > Streptophyta > Magnoliopsida > Fabales > Fabaceae > Arachis > Arachis duranensis. The sequence goes on along the minus strand of NC_029774.3, from coordinate 91,600,444 downwards.
AAGAACATTTTTTATTTAAGAGAGGTGATGGATTCATAGGACATTCATAACTTTTAGGCATAGACACTAAGACACTAATGATCACAAGACACAAACATAGACAAACGTAAGCACTAAAATTCGAAAAACAGGAAAATATAAACTTCTATTTCTTCTCCAATCATGATGCTATGAATCATGATAGCCCGGTCTATAGTAACTTCGGACCGGTTGCTAGTGGGAATGATTGAGCGTTGGATAAACTCCAACCATCCTCTAGCCACGGGTTTGAGGTCATGCCTTCTCAGTTGAACCGGCTTACCTCTTGAATCTCTCTTCCATTGGGCGCCCTCTTCACATATGACTGTGAGGACTTGGTCCAACCTTTGATCAAAGTTGACCCTTCTAGTGTAAGGATGTTCATCTCCTTGCATCATGGGCAAGTTTAATGCCACCCTTACATTTTCCGGACTAAAATCCAAGTATTTCCCCTAAACCATAGTGAGCCAATTCTTTGGATCCGGGTTCACACTTTGGTCATGGTTCTTGGTGATCCATGCATTGGCATAGAACTCTTGAACCATTAAGATTCCAACTTGTTGAATGGGGTTGGTAAGAACTTCCCAACCTCTTCTTC
>NC_029774.3:91597965-91598507 GCF_000817695.3 Arachis duranensis | reverse complement strand
CTCAACACCAAACTTAGAAGTTGGTTGTGGCCTCCCAACACCAAACTTAGAGTTTGACTGTGGGGGCTCTGTGTGACTCTGTTTTGAGAGAAGCTCTTCATGCTTCCTCTCCATGATGACAGAGGGATATCCTTGAGCCTTAAACACAAAGGATTCTTCATTCACTTGAATGATCAATTCTCCTCTATCAACATCAATCACAGCCCTTGCTGTGGCTAGGAAGGGTCTGCCAAGGGTGATGGATTCATCCATGCACTTCCCAGTTTCTAGGACTATGAAATCAGCAGGGATGTAATGGTCTTCAACTTTTACCAGAACATCCTCTACAAGTCCATAGGCTTGTTTTCTTGAATTGTCTGCCATCTCTAGTGAGATTTTTTCAGCTTGCACCTCAAAGATCCCTAACTTCTCCATTACAGAGAGAGGCATGAGGTTTACACTTGACCCTAAGTCACACAAGGCCTTCTTGAAGGTCATGATGCCTATGGTACAAGGTATTGAAAACATCCCAGGATCCTGTCTCTTTTGAGGCAGTTTCTGCC
>NC_029774.3:91595867-91597733 GCF_000817695.3 Arachis duranensis | reverse complement strand
TTGTTGAAACCTTGTTGAGGTCTCTGTTGATCCTTCCATGAGAGATTTGGATGATTTCTCCATGAAGGATTATAGGTGTTTCCATAGGGTTCTCCCATGTAATTCACCTCTTCTTTTGAAGGGTTCTCAGGATCATAAGCTTCTTCTTCAGATGAAGCTTCCTTAGTACTGCTTGGTGCATTTTGCATTCTAGACAGATTTTGAGAAATCATATTGACTTGTTGAGTCAATATTTTATTCTGATCCAGTATGGCATTCAGAGTGTCAATCTCAAGAACTCCTTTCTTCTGATTGGTCCCATTGTTCACAGGATTCCTTTCAGAAGTGTACATGAATTGGTTATTTGCAACCATTTCAATTAGCCCTTGAGCTTCTGTAGGCGTCTTCTTTAGATGAAAAGATCCTCCAGCAGAGCTATCCAAAGACATCTTGGACAGTTCAAAGAGACCATCATAGAAAATACCTATGATGCTCCATTCAGAAAGCATATCAGAAGGACACTTTCTGATTAATTGTTTGTATCTTTCCCAAGCTTCATAGAGGGATTCTCCTTCCTTCTGTCTGAAGGTTTGGACTTCCACTCTAAGCTTACTCAATTTTTGAGGTGGAAAGAACTTTACCAAGAAGGCATTGACTAGCTTTTCCCAAGAGTTCAGGCTTTCTTTAGGTTGTGAGTCCAACCATATCCTAGCTTTGTCTCTTATAGAAAAAGGGAATAGCATAAGTCTGTAGACCTCAGGGTCAACCTCATTAGTCTTGACAGTGTCACAGAGTTGCAAGAACTCAGCTAAAAACTGATGAGGATCTTCCAATGGAAGTCCATGAAACTTGCAATTCTGTTGCATTAGAGAAACTAATTGAGGCTTAAGCTCAAAGTTGTTTGCTCCAATGGCAGGGATAGAGATGCTTCTCCCATAGAAGTTGGGAGTAGGTGCAGTAAAGTCACCCAGCACCTTCCTTGCATTGTTGGCATTGTTGTTTTTTTCAGCTGCCATGGGTTCTTCTTCTTTGAAGATTTCTGTTAGGTCCTCTACAGAGAGTTGTGCCTTGGCTTCTCTTAGCTTTCGCTTCAAGGTCCTTTCAGGTTCAGGGTCAGCCTCAACAAGAATGCTTTTGTCTTTGCTCCTGCTCATATGAAAGAGAAGAGAACAAGAAAATATGGAATCCTCTATATCACAGTATAGAGATTCCTTGAGGTGTCACAGGAAAAGAAAAATAGAAGAAAGAGGTAGAAGAATTCGAACTTAGAAAGATAGAGTTCGAATTGTACATGTTAGTCCATAAATAGAAGGATGTGAGAAGAGGGGAAGAAATTTTCGAAAATAAATTCTAGAAGGATGTGAGAAGAGGGGAAGTAATTTTCGAAAATTTAAGTAAAAGATTTTGAAAACATTTTGAAAAACACTAATTGATTTTCGAAAATAAAAGTGGGAGAGAAATCAAGTGATTTTTGAAAAAGAATTTGAAATTAGAAATCAAAAAGATTTGATTGAAAGTTATTTTGAAACAGATGTGGTTAAGAAGATATGATTGGTTTTAAAAAGATGTGATTGAGAAGATATTATTTGAAAAACATTTTTAAAAAAAATTTGATTTTGAAAATTAATGACTTGGCTATCAAGAAAAGATATGATTCAAACATTAAACCTTTCTCAACAGAAAAGGCAACATACTTGAAATGTTGAATCAAATCATTAATTGATATCAAGTATCTTTGAAAATAGAAAGAAATTGAATTTGAAAAAGATTTGATTGAAAAGATATGATTTGAAAAAGATTTGATTTTGAAAAACTTTTGAAAACTAAAAAAAAAAATTGATTTGAAAACAAAATCTTCCCTCTTGTGCCATCCTGGCGTTAAACGCC
>NC_029774.3:91595356-91595614 GCF_000817695.3 Arachis duranensis | reverse complement strand
GGATCAAATAAACAATGCATGCAAGACACCAAACTTAAAATAAGACACTAGACTCAAACAAGAAACATAAAATATTTTTGGTTTTTTTTTATTTTGTAAATTTTTTGTGTTTTTCGAAAATTAAGTGGAAAAGAAAATAAAGGTTTCAGAATTCTTAATTTGAATTCCAGGAATCATTGCAATGCTAGTCTAAGACTCCGGTCCAGGAATTAGACATGGCTTCACAGCCAGCCAAGCTTTCAAAGAAAGCTTCGGTCC
>NC_029774.3:91590005-91592128 GCF_000817695.3 Arachis duranensis | reverse complement strand
TTCTTATGACTTAAGATCTCTTTCATGAACTTAGCATAAGAGGGTATTTGCTCAAGTGCTTCTGCAAACGGAATCTTTATTTCAAGAGTCCTGAGATAGTCTAAAAAGCGAGCAAATTGCTTATCCTATTCCGCTTGGCGGAGTTTTTGAGGATAAGGCATTTTGGCTTTATATTCCTCAACCTTAGTTGCTGTAGGTTTATTACCTACAGAAGTGGGTTGGGAAGCCTTTTTAGGAAGGTTGTTATCAGCACTTGTATGTGACTGATCCCCCATTGGCATTTGAATGCCAGGTGTGGAAGCTGGAGTGGCGTTAGACGCCACTTCCTTATTTGTTACTGGCGTCTGAACGCCAGAACTATGCTTCCCTTGGGCATTCAACGCCGGAATCTGAACACCAGAACTGTGCTCCCTTTGGGCGTTCAACGCCGGATTCATGCTTGTTTCTGGCGTTGAACGCCAGAAATGAGCATGGTCTGGGCGTTCAGCGCCAGCATTATTCATCTCTGGGCTCTGATTATCCTCAGAGGGATTTTGAGTAGCCATTTGTTCATTTCTTGGCTTCCTGCTGCTTTGAAGTGAGGTATTTAATGTTTTCCCACTTCTTAATTGAACTGCTTGGCATTCTTCTGCTATTTGTTTTGACAGTTGCTTTTCTGTGTGCCTTAACTATACTTCCATATTCCTGTTAGCCATTCTTGTTTCCTGTAGTATTTCCTTGAATTCGGCTAGCTGCTGAGTTAGAAAGTCTAATTGCTGATTGAATTCATTAGCCTGGTCTACAGGACTGAGTTCAGCAGTTACTGTTTTAACTTCTTCTTTCATGGAAGGTTCACTGCTTAGGTACAGATGCTGATTTATGGCAACTGTATCAATAAGCTCTTGAACTTCTTCAATTGTTTTTCTCATATGTATAGATCCACCAGCTGAGTGGTCTAGAGAAATCTGAGCTTTTTCTGTAAGCCCATTAATTTTTATAAAATAGAATAAAAACGAAATAAATAAAAGAAATTGAAAATATTTTGAAATTGAAATCTGAATTTTTATATAAAATTTTCGAAAATGTAGTTTAAAATTAGTTAGGAAAGATATATTTTTGAATTTTGAATTTTATGATGAAAGAGAAACACACACAAAAGACACAAGACTTAAAATTTTTAGATCTAATGCTCCTTATTTTCGAAAATTTTGGAGGGAAAATACTAAGGAACACCAAACTTAAAAATTTTAAGATCAAAACACAAGAAAGACTCAAGAACGCCTTGAAGATTCACAAGAATACCAAGAACAAAAGAAAGAACACCAAACTTAAAATTTTTAGAAAACCAAGACAAATTTCCGAAAATTAAAGAAAACTTAACAAGAAAACACCAAACTTAGAGTTTGGCACAAGATTCAATCAAGAAAAATTATTTTTGAAAAAGATTTCAAAGAAGATACCCAATTATCAAGAACAACTACTAATGCTCCAGCCAATTGGGCAGTAACTTCAGTGTTGATTTTAAAGATGTATTATATTTATGGATAAAAGTATAATTTTTGAAAGTTAATTAAAGATGTATTATATTTATGGATCAAGTAAAAATTTTTGAAAGTTAATGTTTTGAAAAAGCACAAGAAAAACAAGAAAAGACACAAAACAAGAAAAACTCAAGATCAAACAAGCAAAATAAACAAGAACAACTTGAAAATCAATGAAGAACAAAGAACACAAGTTCGAAAATTTAAAGGAAAAATATAAAATATGCAATTGACACCAAACTTAGAACAAGACACTAAACTCACGAAAAAAAATTAACAATTAATTAAGACAAATAATATTTTTGAAAAGAAATTTTTGAAAAGAACTATCCTATCAGGATTTAATGACTCTATAACAATAAAAATAAATTATTCCTAATCTAAGAAATAAAATAAAACTTTAGTTGTTCAAACTCGAACAATCCCCGGCAACGGCACCAAAAACTTGGTGCACGAATTTGTGATCCGTACAACTAACCAGCAAGTGCACTGGGTCGTCCAAGTAATACCTTACGTGAGTAAGGGTCGAATCCCACGGAGATTGTTGGTTTGAAGCAAGCTATATTTATTTTATTATTCTTAGTCAGGATGTCAATCAAAATT
>NC_029774.3:91589518-91589784 GCF_000817695.3 Arachis duranensis | reverse complement strand
TTGTCAGTGGCTACTTCCCATCCTCTCAGTGAAAACGGTCCAAATGCTCTGTCACAGCACGGCTAATCAGCTGTCGGTTCTCGATCAGGTTGGAATAGGATCCATTTATCCTTTTGCGTTTGTCATTACGCCCAGCAATCGCGAGTTTGAAGCTCGTCATAGCCATTCAATCCTTGAATCCTACACGGAATACCACAGACAAGGTTTAGACTTTTCGGATCCTCAAGAATGGCCGCCATCAGTTCTAGCTTATACCACGAAGATTC
>NC_029774.3:91589085-91589356 GCF_000817695.3 Arachis duranensis | reverse complement strand
GCGAATGAACATCTTAGATAGGAACAAGCGTGTTTGAATGGAAAGCAGAAATAATTGCAATAAGTCATCGAGACGCTGCAGAGCTCCTCACCCCCAACAATGGAGTTTAGAGACTCATGCCATCAAAAAGTATGTAATTCAGATCTGAAAATGTCATGAGGTACAAGGTAAGTCTCTAAAAGTTGTTTAGATAGTAAACTAGTAACCTAGGTTTACAGAATATGAGTAAACTAAGATAATTGGTGCAGAAATCCACTTCTGGGGCCCATTT
>NC_029774.3:91545933-91588980 GCF_000817695.3 Arachis duranensis | reverse complement strand
GTTATGACGTGTTTTGGGCGTTCAACTCCGGATCATGACGTTTTTTCTGGCGTTTAACTCCAGACAGCAGCATGTACTTGGCGTTCAACGCCAAGTTACGTCGTCTATCTTCGCGCAAAGTATGGACTATTATATATTGTTGGAAAGCCCTGGATATCTACCTTCCAACGTCGTTGAGAGCGCGTCAATTGGACCCCTGTAGCTCCAAAAAATCCATTCCGAGTGCAGGGAGGTCAGGATCCAACAGCATCAGCAGTCCTTTTTCAGCCTAACTCAGATTTTTGCTCAACTCCCTCAATTTCAGCCAGAAATTACCTGAAATCACAGAAAAACACACAAACTCATAGTAAAGTCCAGAAATATGATTTTTGCCTAAAAACTAATAATATTCTACTAAAAACTAATTAAAACATACTAAAATCTACATGAAATTACCCCCGAAAAGCGTATAAAATATCCGCTCATCAACAAGCAAATCTCTAAGTTTGGTGTGTTTATCCGTGATCACTAAACCAATACCCACTAAGATCATGGCTCCTAAGGGAAAACAAACCACTCCAAGAGGCAAGAAAGAGAATATTCCAAAACCACTTTAGAATCAAGGGAAGTTCTTAACCAAAGAACATTCAAACCATTACTACAAAATAATGGGTCTAAGGTCAGTGATTTCGGAAGTTAAATTTGATCTGAAAGAAGACGAATATCCGGATATCCAAGAGCAAATTCGAAACAGGAGCTGGAAAATCCTAGCTAATCCTGAAACAAATGTGGGAAGAAACATGGTTCAGGAATTCTACTCTAATCTATGGCAAACAGACAGGCAGAGAATAGCTGGAACCACCTTCTATGACTATCGAACTCTGGTCAGAGGGAAGATTGTTCACCTCCACCCTGATAAAATAAGAGAGATCTTCAAGCTACCTCAACTAAAAGATGACCTAGACTCCTTTAATAGGAGAATGATGAGAAAAAATAAGGGCTTGGATGAAATTCTAGAGGACATATGCCTCCCTGGAACCAAGTGGACAACCAACACAAAGGGTGTCCCAAACCAACTCAAGAGAGGAGATCTCAAATCAGTTGTCAGAGGCTGGCTGTACTTCATTGGGCGTTCTATACTGCCCACTAGCAACCGCTCTGAAGTCACTATCAAAAGAGCAGTAATGATCCATTGCATTATGTTGGGAAAAGAAGTGGAAGTTCATCAGCTGATCTCTTGTGAACTTTACACAATTGCAAACAAGAACTTCAAAGATGCCAAATTGGTTTATCCAAGCTTAATCTCTATGCTATGTAAAGATGCTGGGGTAAAGATAGGAGTAAATGAGTATATCTTAGTTGAGCAACCAATCACCAAAAAGTCAATGGAAGGACAACAAGTGCAGGACGACCCCATCAAGAGGAAAGCATAGGAGTTCCTCTCGGAAATCCCTCAAATTGAATACTGGGAGCGTCTTGAAGCATCTGTCACCAAGTTGCAAGAAGCTATGGACCAACTAAAGGAAGAACAAAAAAATCAAAGTAGCATGCTTTGCAAACTGCTTGGGGAACAAGAAGAACAAAGGCGTGAACTTAAGGAACTTAAGCGTCAGAAGCTATCTCTTGAAGGGCCAAGCACCCCACAGACTAAAGGAGCATCCACCTCCCAAAATAAAGGTTGTTGAGTCCTAATCTTAGCCTTAACTCTGTGATAATTGTTCTTATTAGGAATTTACCTTAGAAGTTACATATGAGTAGTAGTAATTAGCATATCTATTTTGATTTTATCTCTAATTAAGCTATAATTTATTTTTCTCATCATCATCAAACATGAATAAAATAGAGAATAAAGGAGGCAATTTATTTCGAAATAAGGAAAATTCTAATTATTTATATGTGGTGGCAATACTTTTTGTCTTCTGAATGAATGCCTGAACAGTGCATATTTTTTATATTGAATTTTATGAATGTTAACATTGTTGGCTCTTGAAAGAATGATGAACAAGAGAAATGTTATTGATGATCTGAAAAATCATGAAATTAACTCTTGAAGCAAGAAAAAGTAGTGAAAGAAAAAGAGAAGGAGTAGCAGAAAAAGCCAATAGCTCTTTAAACCAAAAGGCAAGGGCAAAAAGGATCCAAGGCTTTGAGCATCAATGGAAAGGAGGGCCTAAAGGAATAAAATCCTGGCCTAAGCGGCTAAATCAAGCTGTCCCTAACCATGTGCTTGTGTCATGAAGGTCCAGGTAAAAAGCTTGAGACTGAGTGGTTAAAGTCGTGATCCAAAGCAAAAGAGTGTGATTAAGAACTCTGGACACCTCTAATTGGAGACTTTAGCAAAGCTAAGTCACAATCTGGAAAGGTTCACCAAGTTATGTGTCTGTGGCATTTATGTATCCGGTGGTAATACTGGAAAACAAAGTGCTTAGGGCCACGACCAAGACTCATAAAGTAGTTGTGTTCAAGAATCAACATACTAAACTAGGAGAATTAATAATACTATCTGAATTCTGAGTTCTTATGGATGCCAATCATTCTGAAGTTCAAAGGATAAAGTGAGATGCCAAAACTGTTCGGAAGCAAAAAGCTACTAGTCCCACTCATCTAATTAGAATCTGAGCTTCACTTAAAACTCTGAGATATTATTGCTTCTTGATTTCTTTTTATCCCATTTTATTTATTTAGTTGCTTGGGGACAAGCAACAGTTTAATTTTGGTGTTGTGATGAGCGGATATTTTATACGCTTTTTGGGGGTAATTTCATGTAGTTTTTAGTATGTTTTAGTTAGCCTTTAGTATATTTTTATTAGTTTTTAGGCAAAATTTATATTTCTGGACTTTACTATGAGTTTGTGTATTTTTCTGTGATTTCAGGTATTTTCTGGCTGAAAATGAGGGAGCTGAGTAAAAATCTGATTCAGACTGAAAAAGGACTGCTGATGTTGTTGGATTCTGACCTCCCTGCACTCGGAATTTTTTGGAGCTACATGAGTTCAATTGGCACGCTCTCAATTTGGTTGGAAAGTAGACATCCAGGTCTTTCTAGCAATATATAATAGTCCATACTTTGCTCAAAGATAAACGACGTAAACTGGCGTTTAACGCCAGTTCCATGTTCCATTCTGGCGTTAAACGCTAGAAACAGGTTGCAATGTGGAGTTAAACGCTCAAAACAGGTTACAACCTGATGTTTAACTCCAGAAACAGCCCAGGCACGTGAAAAGCTCAAGTCTCAGCCCCAGCACACACCAAGTGGGCCCCAGAAGTGGATTTCTGCACTATCTATCTCAGTTTACTCATTTTCTGTAAACCTAAATTACTAGTTTAGTATTTAAACAACTTTTAGAGATTTATTTTGTACCTTGATGAGCGGATAATTTGTACGCTTTTTGGCATTGTTTTTAGTATGTTTTTAGTATGATCTAGTTAGTTTTTAGTATATTTTTATTAGTTTTTAGTTAAAATTCACTTTTCTGGACTTTACAATGAGTTTGTGTGTTTTTCTGTGATTTCAGGTATTTTCTGGCTGAAATTGAGGGACCTGAGCAAAAATCTGATTTAGAGACTAAAAAGGACTGCAGATGCTGTTGGATTCTGACCTCCCTGCACTCGAAGTGGATTTTCTGGAGCTACAGAAGCCCAATTGGCGCGCTCTCAACGGCGTTGGAAAGTAGACATCCTGGGCTTTCCAGCAATATATGATAGTCCATACTTTGCCCAAGATTTGATGGCCCAAACCGGCGTTCAAAGTCACCCTCAGAAATCCCAGCGTTAAACGCCGGAACTGGCACCAAAATGGGAGTTAAACGCCCAAACTGGCACTAAAGCTGGCGTTTAACTCCAAGAGGAGTCTTTACACGAAAATGCTTCATTGCTCAGCCCAAGCACACACCAAGTGGGCCCGGAAGAGGATTTTTATGTCATTTACTCATTTCTGTATCCGTTCTACCTTCGACTGGGTGAATATCTCTTGGATTCCTGATACACGATGCATGGTTGATCGCCTGACAACCGAGTGCTCGCCTGACAACCGAGCCAGCCATTCCGTGAGATCAGAGTCTTCGTGGTATAGGCTAGAACTGATGGCGGCATTCAAGAGAATCCGGAAGGTCTAACCTTGTCTGTGGTATTGTGAGTAGGATTCAATGACTGAATGACTGTGACGTGCTTCAAACTCCTGAGGGCGGGGCGTTAGTGACAGACGCAAAAGAATCACTGGATTCTTTTCCGGCCTGATCGAGAACCAACAGATGGATAGTCGTGCCGTGACAGGGTGCGTTGAACATTTCCACTGAGAGGATGGGAGGTAGCCACTAACAACGGTGAAACCCTTGCTTAAGCTTGCCATGGAAAGGAGTAAGAAGGATTGGATGAAGACAGTAGGAAAGCAGAGAGACGGAAGGGAAGGCATCTTCATACGCTTATCTGAAATTCTACACTTGCTGGTTAGTTGTGCGAAGTTGTGTTTATGCCATGGTATTGAACACCAAGTTTTTGGATTCATTACCGGGGATTATTTGAGTTGTGAAAAGTATTGATCACAATTTCGCGCTACTATACCTCATGACATTTTAGATCGAAAATTTATACTCTTTGATGGCATGAGTCTCTAAACTCCATTGTTGGGGTGAGGAGCTCTGCTGTGTCTCGATGGATTAATGCAATTATTTCTGTTTTCTATTCAAACACGCTTGTTTCTATCTAAGATATTCATTCGCACTTCAATATGATGAATGTGATGATCCATGACACTCATCACCATTCTCAACCTATGAACGTGTGCCTGACAACCACCTCCATTCTATATTAGATTGAATGAGTATCTCTTGGATTCCTTAATCAGAATCTTCGTGGTATAAGCTAGAATCCATTGGCAGCATTCTTGAGAATACGGAAAGTCTAAACCTTGTCTGTGGTATTCCGAGTAGGATTCAGGGATTGAATGACTGTGACGAGCTTCAAACTCACAAGGGTTGGGCGTAGTGACAGACGCAAAAGGATCAATGGATCCTATTCCAGCATGAGTGAGAACCGACAGATGATTAGTCGTGCGGTGACAATGCACCTGGACCATTTTCACTGAGAGGACGGATGGTAGCCATTGACAATGGTGATCCACCAACACACAGCTTGCCATAGGAGGAACCTTGCGTGCGTGAAGAAGAAGACAGGGAGAAAGCAGAGATTCAGAAGACAAAGCATCTCCAAAACTCCAACATATTCTCCATTACTGCATAACAAGTATTATTTAATCCATGCTCTCTTGTTCATTTGCAAGTCAACTGATAATTATAATTAATATCCTAACTAAGAGTTACAAGATAACCATAGCTTGCTTCAAGCCAACAATCTCCGTGGGATCGACCCTTACTCACGTAAGGTATTACTTGGACGACCCAGTGCACTTGCTGGTTAGTGGTATGAATTGTGAAAAGTGTGATTTACAATTTCGTGCACCACACAACATAATTCAACTAGAGTATTTCTGTCATACTACGTACAAGGTGTGTATGTTTAAATATGAATAGTATGACCTAAGTTTGCGATAAGAAACATGAAAGCACAAGGACTACGATATCACTGAAGTTAATGTAACCAGGAAATATAGGCACTACGATCCTTTTATTCTACCTCAAAATGCACAGCAGGTATACTATTTGTATTATCCGGGTTCATACAAGTCTAGTTAGGTGGTTGTGGTTAAGACTAAGATAAGAGGCCACATCGATTTTGATGATAGGACATAGGGTCAGGAACCTTACCAGATTGATGACCCAACTCCTTCGAAAACAGTGGTTGATACTAGTGAGCCGATCACCCTTATGTCAACTATTATGGATGATGACATCATTGACCTTGGAATAGATGCCAACTCACTACCACCAAAGGACGACGATCTTCAAGAAGAAGACGGGATCGATGATGATGAAGAAAATGGAGATGAGTTCGATGATCAGAAAACTACCTCGAAAGAGGAGGATCGTGAACCAGAGAAAGAAGATGATGAATCTGAATATAGTTAATGTAAATATAGTTCTATCTTATGTATTTCTTTACCAAACTTTGAGAAGAATGTAATATAATTAGCATTATTTTAGATATTTCGATTACCATCATTCCGTAATTTTAATTTATATATATGAAATTTCACATCAGACCATCATTCCGTAATTTTAATTTATATATATGAAATTTCACATCAGATTTAAAGCACTGTTTCAATTATTAATTATCGGGGTACATGATACATAGACAAAAAAGATTATTAAAAAAACATCTATTGTTAGAATTACCGTTGAAATATATCGACGATAACAGCCCAGCTAATTTTCCAAAAAAATTTAGAAAAATTATTATCATCAGATGTACCCTCGGATTAATCCGACGGTAAGGTGGCGAGAAGCTGTTCTTTGGCGCCAATGTTATCGTCGGTAACTTGCAACATATTTCTTTTCTTTGAAATCCATATTCTGCTGCTAAATCTAACGCAGATTATCGCTAGATGAATAAATTCAACAGTAATTTGTTTCTGGCGAGGTTTATTCTATTGGATAAGTTTCAACAGTAAACTATTTATTGTCGTATTTGATTCGTTTTTTTTAAGGTAAATTTAATGGTATTCATCGTTTTTCTTGTAGCATTTGTATACAGTACAAAAATTTATCCATAACACATAAATCTTTACACATAAATTTTTGCTACAAAACATATTTTGCTAGTTGGGTGAGTCATTAATGTTACGATCACGTAATTTTTCAAAAAATTGTGTTATACACTAAAATTTTTGTATTACACACTAAGATTTTTTTTTGTATGTACTTTATTGGTTGAGTGAATCAATATTTTGGATATATAATCTTTAAAAATTTATTTACTTAGTAATTTTGTTGAACATATATAGAAGAATAAAAAAAAGACAATATCAATGTTGAAAAAAAAATTAAAAAATATGTCTACATACGATAAACATAACTTGGTTGGACTTAGTTTTGACAGCCTAGCATTTTTGTTTAATTATTATAGGTAAGTTAAAAGAAAAAGGAAAATTTTCTAAAAAAATAATAGTAACTAAATGATGACAATGAAATAATACATTATATCTTTTCATATCTGTTCGTCAACAAAGGAAAACATTTTGGGGTTTTGAATAATAAACAAATTGGGAGCTTGAAATTCAATTTAAAAAAGAACTGGGAGTTTAAAATTATTAAGATTTTTTCCATACAAAGCTTGACACAAACTGTGGACAGGTCATGCTCCTCAACAATATCTTGCATGAGCATCCCATAATTAGTGAATGATCCAGCAAAGGAATCAATTTTCAGATAAAGAATCTTATGTAATAATACAAAAATTTATGATAATTGAGTTTCTATGATTGTTTAGTTACCTTTGAAATCGGATTAAAGCCTATATAGATACTGTGAGGATAAGTCTCTTATGGTCACAAAGAAATTAAAACAAACATATTATTGTCATTATTATTCAGCGAATAATGTCCGAGATTTGGTTATCTCTAAAGAATTCACTTCATTATTGCAAGCCTCACTCAACAGAAGTTCATGATCCCAAGACAAGTAGAAGGCAGCACCATAGAAAGGAAAAGACACAAAGCAAAGTCATAGAAGGTTCAAATTCAGAGAAACAACATAGTGGTGGTGATGGTGCAATCCTTGACCCTGTTACACATGAAATTTTCCTTGATGATGCGAGCGAGAAAATTAAGATTAAGACTTGTCTATCTTATTCTTACACTTACATCAATAATACTCGCGAAGATGGTGCTAACAAAGGGTTGGAAGAATCATCAAATAGATCAACAAAAAGAAATATGTCTTCGACGAAAACACGATATGTTGATTGTTACCAATGCAGTGGTTTCCTAAGGCCAAGGGTTTCGATGCACAAAGATTCTAATAGTGTTCCACTAACATCAAAATGTCATCATCATCATCAATGTCGTGACAAACAAAAAAAATGTGTGGAAGGCCACGGTATCGTTGAAAATTCAGGTATTGATCGTCACCGATTTATTTTCTCTTGTTGAAGTAAGCTTGATTCTTTGAGCTTGATTGTTTATTTAGTTACCCTTTTTTAACTTTTTTTCACCATACACATTTATGAAAATAAAATTATGAAAATTTTTTTAGCACATTCATAATCATAAGACAATAAGAGATGATGGATTGAACCATGTATTTCTATTATCAACTCTCGAATTGTACAACAGTCACAACCAAAATTAATGTGCATTTAAAATTATTGCTCTTTGTATACTGTCAACTGCAACTAAGGGTGTTCGTGATGAGGTTTAGATCGGTTTTAAGTTGAAAACTTATCCGATCTGAACACTAATTTTACTTGCGGTGTGGTTTGGATTGAATGAATTTAAAAAAAAAATCCAATCCGATCCGATCCAATTTCAAGCGGTTTGGATTAGATTAGATTTATGGTTTTGTAAATTAAAAAAATTAAATACATATAAAAAGTCTCAATATCAAATTTTAAATAATAAAAAATGACATAACAAGTCTCAATAATATATTAAAAAGCCAACAATAACAATAGTAACAAAAGTATAGGTTAGTTAAAATAAATAAATAAATAATATTTTGAACATGAAATATTTATTAAATAATAATAATACATGAATAATATAAAAATTATAACAAATTGAACATGTTATAAGTATAACTAGTGTATGTTCCCATACCCTGTACGGGATAATACATAAAATTATATAAAAAAATTTATTAAAAAATTAGATAATGTATATAATAATTATTATTATAAATATTTTACAAAGTTATAATTAAAATCAAACTCTCAGAATTTTTAATATTAAAATATTAAAAATAATTAGTATTTGTCTTAATCAATTTAAGTTTGTTAAGTGATCATCTCACTTATCCGCTTAAACAATTATTATGAGTTAGAATCTCGCCTTGTGTATATAGCAATCTATTGACTAACGATAAACCCTTAATAAATGGAGTATCATTAGACTTGGCAGGAGTTTCCGAATATGATACCCGACCCGTCCATACCCGAATGGAGAGGGTAATAACTTGACCCGAGTCGAGGCAGATTTTGCTCATGACAGGACATGGTCGGGTTTAGGGTGTACCCGCCCCGGATATATACATATAAACACTTTTTAGGAATTAGGATTTGCCTCACATCACAGATTCAGTGATTCATAACTTCAATCTATACTCTTTAGCCATGCAAAATAAACTCAGTCATCCTCATCCAAAATCTTTCTTTTCTTGGCTTCTTCACAAAAAATCGCATAACTCCCCTCATCGTTGTTGCTGAGTACATCGCCGCCTACCTCTTCACAACTTCCATCTTTCTTCATAGCCAAGGACGTACCCACATTTAATATAGAGGGGGCATTTACCTCCACAATTTTTTTAAAAATTAATACTTATATAATATATACCACTTATTATATTATATTTGTCTCAAAATAAAATATAAATAGTTCTTTTGTATTTTATATTAAAAAATATTTTGTTAAACTTAACACATAATAATAATTATATTGTTAAATTTGATTTAGTATGAAAAATAAATAAATAAACTAAAAAAATAGTGATAATTAATTTTATTATATTAGTTAATTAATTAATAATTAAATTAAAACATAAATTTTTTAAAAAAATTAAGATAAAAATATATATTATCTATATATTAATATACTGTAATTATTTTTGCTAAAAAATTTATTTATACTATAAAAATTATAATAAGTAGATTTGACAATTAAATATGAGATAATAAATTCTTCCACAGACTCATCACTTAGCTGCTGTTGCTATGAGCTCGGACGTTGTCATTGTAGTTTCATCTGAGACTGTCATCGAATAAAATAGAATTTTTGTTCAAGTTAAAAATAGACATGTATGAGATCATTTTTGCATGTAATTTTTGAATTTTCTCCTCCAAATTTGATCTATGTGGTTGAGTATTTTAGTATGGGATCATCGTGATTTTGTTGCGACACTAATGTGATAAAAGTTTCGGTAATTTCAGTACTAATATATGAGATAGACCAGATTATTAAAGTAATAAAAGAAATAACATTCATATTTACGCGTAAAATTTATAAGAGGTGATTATCTCAGAAAAATATATATATATTTATAACCCAAGTAGAAGACGGTTAGAAAATTATTATTTCTTAATATTTCTTAATATATTTATGGATATATAATACATATATTAATTATAATCACAAATTAAGTAAATTCACATTATAATCTCATTTATGTCATAAATGTTGAATTAAATAAGTTATTATTACTTTTGATTTGGATAAATGAGATTAAAATCATAGATACTATTTAAGTCATTCGTAACTCTTTTCCCACAGTAAAATTGTGATTCAGTCCTATTAGAAATATAGAAGATTTTGGTTAACGAAGATCAAAAAATCACAAAAGTCAAGCTCTCTGATCTCAATCATACTCTCGAATGAAGAGACGCTTTTGCGCTCTTAGTTACATTTTTTATTTAACATGGATGATCTTCAGGTTGAAAAATCCTAAAATTTTCATCTAAAATAAAAATTTTATTCAATCAAATGATAATAAATAATTATATTAAATTAAATTATATTAATGTGATCATTGGATGATAAAAAATGCTAGAAAAATAAATAAATAATATTTTAATAGTATAGAAATATTAAATTGTCATTTTAATTTACTTTTTTAATCAACGATAATAAATATCTTAAATTAATTAAATTTTTACAAAAATATACACCTAAAACTATTTTATTTTTTCAAAAATCTTTTGAAAATACAATGATTGAACGAGAGGTTGACTATTGAGAATTGAATATAATATTTTTAAATTCGTATTTTCAATAAAAAGATGTACTTAGTTCTATCCATCCTAAATAATTCTATATTCACTATTACGTATCTATCTAAATAATTCTAACATTGATACAATATTATTTTAGATGCAAAAAATTTAAAATATATTTATTCTATTTCAAAAATTAACATTCATATTTAACTTAGAATTCCAACAAATATGACAAAAAATTATATTTTTTAGTTAAAAAATTAAAGTAAAATATCTATAAATATATTTTTGTGCTTTAGCTTTAGATTTTTTAAAAAAATTTGGCAAGTTAATAGAATCAAATCATATTTCTATAACATATATAAGAATGTATATTACACATAAATAAAAAAATTATGTATAGTAAGAACAAATACATAAATTAAAATAAAATTTAGAAAAATAAGAACCAATAAAATATTGAAGGATAGAAATATAAATAGAAGAGAAACAAAATTATTAGACGGAAAAGAAATAATTTAATAAATTTTATGTGTATATAAAAGAAGAATAAAAATAAAATATACAGTACCTTATTTAATTTAGCAAGATTTATGGGAATAAACACATAGAATAAGAGAATAAAAAATAATACTAATAAGAAGCTAAACATCTGAACTAATATCAAAAAATAAAAAATAATAAAATAATGATAATCTATCATAATCTTAATCTTTTAATATATTTAATTAATAACAATATAATTAGTCTACCATAATCTTAATCTTTTTAATCTTTAAATAAATTAAAAAATATTACTGAACAAAGTAAATGTCACAATAATTATATTATTAATTAAAAAAAATTAATTTAATCAATTCAAATTTTTATTGAAAATTGACAATTAAAGATCATGAATGAATAAAAATAAATAGGATATAATACATTAAAGAATAATTTTGGTAATATAAATAATAAAATTAAATTATTGTATAAAATTTTTTACTTTTTACCTTATTATGATTGAAGTTAACATTGATGGTAAAAAATTAATTTTAAATAGTTCCAATTTATATTTTAGAACATAATTAAAGCATAATTTATAATTTTTTATTTTGTGATTAATCAACATTTTTTAAAATTTTTGGTTAAGTCTTCTGAATTTTATGATGGATAAATTTTTTTTACAAAACACAAATTTATGATGAATTATTACAATCATAATTAATTAAAAAAATCAAGAAAAAATTATAAAAAATCAAATAAAAGATAAAAAATAGAGTAAATATTTATTTTGAAACTAAATATTTGTTAATTGTGCTAGAAATTCTAAAAATTTGTATCTTATTATATAATCAATTTTGTTACTCACTTTAACTTTATTATTCATTTATTGTATCTAAAAAAGTATATAATGCCACACTTATTTTAAAAAAGATGAAACTCTTCAAATACACAGTATAATATATAATTTAAGAACAATAAAATAAAAATATCTACAATTTTATAATAGTATTTGAAATTTTTAATGACGATAATACAAAGTGTTTAAATTGACCAAATGAATTTAATAGTTATCCTTTGCACATCTTATTTAAATTTGAATTTTAAAATTTAATTTGTATCTTTTTTTCTAATATAAATTATTTTGACAAAAAATAGAGAAAAAAATTTATTTGACCAAAAAAAATATTCTATCAAAAAATTATTATAAGGAGATTTATAATTAGAGAAGAAAAGAATAAAAGTATTAATAATAATTAAGAAAAAAAATGAAGCTTGTATTAAAGAATGTTAGAAAAGAAATAATAAATTTTATATTAATAATAATAATGCCGAGAAATGATGTTGCTGCTTTAGGCTTCTAACCTTCATCTTTAATTTGGCCATCTTTTTTTCTTTTCATTACTTTTTTTTTAAATTATCAAGTCATAAAAAAATAAAGAACAATTCAAGAAAACGAAAACAGCAAAATCAAAAACAGTAAGATCAATAATAACTATACAAATCAAAATATATAGGAGAAAAATAAACTATTATATGATAAAATTAACATGAGTATATTTCATCATTAAATAAACAAAGTTAACACACAACAAAATTACATGTAAAGAGAAAAAAAAGAAAAAAAGTTAAAATATTCAAAGTGATAAAAAGATTATTTTATAAAAGACTATAAAACAATGAACTGCTAGCTAAATTAAATTGTATTTATTATTATTAGAAAGGGTAAGAGAGAGTAGTAGAGAAAAGGTTTGTGCGTATTCAAGTCGTGTAGAATGATACAATATAAAAGGGTATTTATAGGTGCTAAGAGAATTGAAATAATAAAGACGTAATATCATATAATAAATATTCAAATATGTTAAATAATGCTAATTGATTTAATTGATCCTAATTATATTCTAACAATTATATTCAATTAATTGATATACATAATATTAAATTGTGTGATACTTAAATATCTAATCAAATCAATTAGTTGATATAATTAATCCACCGTAATGAATTGTATTTAATGAGTTATAAGAAATAATTCAGGAAACATTCTAAGAAGCATGCCACGTCAATTTTATCATTAAGTGCAAAAATTCGACTTTTTATATAATAGAATAGATAGATATCTCATTATTCGTTATTTTAACTTATCTATTATATATATTTTTTTATATTTACCACTCAATATACTAAAATATAATTTATATCTAGATAGGAATTACATAGATATTTAATTAAAAGAGCATTTATTTTTTTAAAATATAATAATAGTTTTAATTTTTTTTATTTTTCTTTTTACATTTTTTTGTATTTTTTAAATAAAAGATAAGCCTGTCGCAAAATTAGAAAGAGATGGTAGTATTTATTGAAGAGAGAAAAAACAAATATAATTAAAATTTGTACATTCAAAATGTGTTTGAACTTTGAAAAATGAGATGAGATATGAGAACACACAGACACTTGACTTCAATAAATCTATTTACACCATTCAACTCAGTGTTCTTTAACTTTTTGTTTTCTTCTCTTCTATTTTATATGAATTTATCAGTGCCAAACATTCATCACATAGAGTATTTTTTTAATTCTATCCTAATTCATATATTATCTTTGCTAAACAAAATATAAAAGAAAAAAAGATCATAAATAAATTAAAGTTATTATTATTTAAAAAGAAAAGGATTGATTAGTACTTTTGTATTTTAAATTAATTAAGATCTAGATAAAAGATAACGTTAATTTAAAAAAAATTAAAATTAACTCAAACATTGATGTTTAAATTATAAAAAAAATTGATTTTAATATTTTATAAAATATCATACTAGCGGTAATTATAAATATGACGTTACTTAAAATTAAATAAAGTAATAGAAATAAATAAAATAAAAAATAACTTAATCTCGTATAGAATTTACCTATAAAATTCTATACCGAAAAATGAATTTAATTTTAGTATATTAATAATATAAAATATTTTATATAATTATTCAATTCAATTAAATTTATCTATTTAGATCATTATTAAAATAAGTTTAAAATACCAACATACAATTACTTTAAATTAAACAACAATTATCAATACTATATAAGGGACACACTGTTCCACTAAGAGTGATTGCCATAAGAAATAATTTTCCAATTTTCTATACTAATATTGGAAAGTTTATATAATACTATATAATAATATTATCATTATCAATACTATATGATATCAAAATAAAAAAAATTATCGTGCTAATATAATATTATCAATATTATATAAATCATCTTTGTATTTATTTTTCTGTGCGTATATAATATTTAATTAACACATTAAAACATATATAATATTTCGTTAATATATATATAATATAAAGTAATTTACAAATTATTTTATTGAATATTATAAATTAGAGTGATTTATAAATTATTATTAATTCATATATAATGTATATTTAAATGTAATGAATTCAATTAGAATAAACACTAAATTATTTATTTTATTTCAGACTTTATAAAAGAATAAATTAATTAACTAATATAACATACTACAATTAATGTAGTAAAATTAATTAAGTAATTTATATTATAATAAATTATATTGATATTTAAATATTTAATTAAATCAATTAGCTGATATAGTTAAGTCATGGTAATAAATTGTATTGAATGAGTTAAAATAATTAAATCAGAAAATACTCTCCGGAGCATGCCATGTCAGTTTCATCATTAAGTGGAGAAATTCGATTTTTATATAATAGAATAGATCAAGGTTGCGAGAACCGGACCGGTCAATAAATCGGTGAGATGACTGGTTCACTGATTCACTGGTTCAACCGGGGTTCAACCGGAGTTCAACCGGTTTAATTAAATATTAAATAAAATTATCAAAAATTTAATATATAATTTTAAATATTTAAATTTCAATAAAATTTAGCCTAACAAAAAATAAAATTTAAAATTTAAAATTTCAATTTATAACCTAAAAATCAAAACTAACAAACAACTCAGTAATAACCACTAACACCATTGAATTTGCAAACATAATCAAAATTTAAATTTGGAACAAACATAATCATAATCTGAAACAAACAAACTATGAAATCAAATTACAGTAACCAATTAAAAATAAAACAAAAACATAATTTAAAATTTACAAACATAGAATCACAAAAACCTGATTAATTCATTTAATTAACAAAAAAAAAAGGCTAAAAAGCATAAGACAACAATCAACAGAAATTAGCTGCAGAAGACAACAATGAAAATATAACAATTAACCTAGACAAACAAGCAACAATCAACATAATCAAATCGCAAAAAACAGCAATTAATTCCCAAAAATAAAAACTAAAGCAGGGTAGGGATCTGCTTACAAACTCAGACATTCATAAACTCAAGCTAAGCAAAAATTAGCAAACTCAGAATAAGAAATCAGAAACCAAATAAAAGTACAAATACAAGCAAAATTAAATTGAAGACTGACAGCGGCGAAGGAGGAATCCAAGTGACGGTGATGGAAGAGGGGAAGTGAGCTCGGGCTTAGAGGGGATTGAAGACAGGCTTGACGTGTGAGAGAGAACCTGGAGAAAGTGACCTCATCAAGAAACTTAGCAGAAAAAGAGAGAACCTGGAGAAATTAGGGAAGAAGCTCGACTGCTCAAGCGTTCCACAGAGTTGAAAGAAAGGTCCCGGTGAGAGGAGGTAAGGGCTGAGCAGTGGAACAGAGGTGACGATGGAGAGACATTCGCGGTGAGAGTGAGACGAGACGCGACGGCGGGGAGAAGAGCTCCGCAACGGCCGAGCAATGGAACAGAGGTGACGACGGAGAGACGCTCGCTGTGAGAGTGAGACGAGACGCAACGGCGAGGAGAAGAGCTCTGCGACGGCGAGGAGAAGAGCTCTGCGACAGCGAGGAGAAGAGCTCTGCTGGCGATAACGCTGCCGCTGGTTGTTGCTGTTGAAGTGTTGAAGATTGAATTTGGGGCTGGGCTTCATTGCTTCTGATTTAGGGTTAAATGGGTTAAATAGGGTTGAGATTGAGAGAGAGAGAATCCGTTTCCTTTATATTAAAAGAAAAAACTAAATGGGTAAAACGGCGTCGTTTGGGAGGAGTAGTGAGATAAGAAAAACCGCAAAAAACCGACCGGTCTAAACAGTTCACCGGTTAACCGCCGGTTTAACCGATTTTTTGCTAGCCGGTTTTTGAGCCTAACCGGACCAGCCTAGTGACCAGTTTCCAGTTAATCCGGTTGAACCGGCTGGTCCGGTTCGGTTTTCAGAACAATGGAATAGATAGAATAGATTGTAAATATAATAATATTATAGCAAAATTGGATTGGATCAGTTATGAAAAGTAGATCCGAAATTCGATCCGATTCAACAGTTTATAAAAAATAGAATCCAATCAAATCCGAATTAATTTAATTTTAATCGATTTTCGATTTGAATTAAATTGTATGAACAGTTTAATTTAGATCGGTTTAAATTTGACTACCCTAATTTTTATGTCCTATTCATTGAAATCAGGGGGTTTACTATATATATACAAACGCTAGGTTTCAAAAATTAAATAATCCCACACGTTTTATTACAAGTTAAAACTAATAAAATGATTAAGAGTGTATTTGGAATAAAATATTTTTGTAATTGATTTGATTTTATTTAAAATGGATAGAATTAGAAATGAATTATTGTATTTAGAATTATTATGTAAAATAAGAATTATTTAATTTACAAATTAATATAATAAATTGATTTTACATATTTATCTTTTATTTACCTCACAATATTCTATCACCATCAGTAATCATCGTCACTTCCGGTGATTGGACTGCTTGTCGCAAGCAATCCCTCTTCGATTTCGGACCCTTTTTTCTTTTTTTTTTATTAATATTTGAAGTGTAAAAATGATATTTTTAACCTACCAAATCATTTTAATTTCAAACAAATTTTCCAGAAAGATAAAAAAATTTGAAACAAAGGTTAAAATAAATCGCTAAATTTTCTAGAAATGATATTTTTAACCTACCAAATCATTAAATTATACCTTACTAATTTTACAATAAAAATGTGTCACATTTTATTTTTTCATTATAATTAAAATCAAATATTTTTTTCTAAAGTTAAAAAATTCTCTTATTCTCTCTCTCTCATTTCTTTTACTTACTTTATCTCTCTTATATATTATTATCAATGACTAATTACAAATTTATCAATTAAATAATATGACATTTTCTAATTATAACTAAAATTGAAATTAAAATATAGCTATATTATTATATTACTAATTTAACAACTAAAATGTGTCACATGACACTCTCTTATTAAAATTGAGATGAAATATTTCTCTTCAAAATTAATAAATTCCCTTTTTCCATCTTCTTATTTACCTTTCTTCCCTTTTTTATTTTTCTTTACTTTTTTCACTCTATATATCGACTTTTTTATTTAAATAAAAGAAACACCTTTCAAAATTACTTGATTCCTCTAAAGTATTTTTCAAAATGCAAATCTCTATTTTTAATAATATATAAATCTGCCTTGTGATTTATATAATATATTAACCACTACATTTTAGAACTATTTATGCACGAATAGCTTATGTTAGATTTATACATGAATAACTTATGAAAAATAATATATAAGTCGTTCCCGATGACCAGTTTGAATAGTTGTATATAAATCGTTTTAGAACGAGAAGATTTACGCGTTTTGAGACAAAAATACAAAGGATTGGCACGATTTGTATGCAATAGCTAACTTTCAGCACCTAGTGCAATTTATGCTCAATTTGACTAACACTTAAGACCGAGCCTTATGCTCAAAATAATAAAGCAGATGATTATAGCTAACATATAACTGTATGGTTGCAAAATCACATTAATTAAGTATAGAGCTCACAGTTGAGTGAATGTGGCACATATCATGGTACTTGGGAGAAAGAGTATTGTTATAAATTCAAAGTTTGTTTATATTATGTTTAAATAGTTATATTTTTTTATATGTCTAAATAATTTATAAATATAAAGATATTTTTATTTCTTGAATTAGGTTTTAAAATTGAGGTAACTTCAGTTTTAGTTTTAATAAGATATTAAAATGAATTTGATTTAATGTTAATGTTATTGACTATTTATCTACAAATATTGACCCAATAAATATTTTATAAAATTAATTTTAGTACGTCAAATATTCAACTTAATTTTCCTTAAATTTTATATTTATTATATATTTTGATTTTCGCACTTCATTTTCATACAATATGATAGTGTTTATAGTTTTTAAATATTCAATTATTGATTGCTATTTGATCAAATTAATACTATTTTCTCACGCATCAAATATGTGATGCAATTCTCTGCCATTTAGATAAAAAAACAAATTATTATTCAATTTTAGCATTATTCAAATACTTAATTTTTTATTAAAATCTTTTAAATTGAATAAATTCATAAAATAATAAACTAAAAAAATTAATTTTTAAAAATAAAATAATAAAATATATATTTCATAAAAATTACATTTAAATTTTTCACTTTTTAAATTTATTGAAAAATTAATATTCAACTTTAGAAATATTTGAGTAAAAATTAAAATTATGTCTAAATAAATCTATCAATTTTGTTTAACTAATAATTATTTTTTAATTTTTAATCATTTTCAATATATCTAATATAGAAGTTTATTGATACATCTTTTTTATCATTTTGAGCATAAATTATGACTAGGTCTTGAAGGTTAGTCAAGTTGAGCATAAATTACGTTTGGGTATTAACTGGTGACTGCTGAAGGTTAGTAATTGTACATAAATGTGCCAGCTCTTTGTGTTTTTGTCTCCAAACACGCTAATTCTCCCATCCTAAGTCCATTTATATACAACTATTAAAGCTAGCACTTTGGGACGATTTATATCTTATTTTTTAGAAGCTATTTTTGCATAAATTATCCTAGAGTATAATAGTTAACATATTATATAAATCACAAGGTCAAAGATGATTTATATATTATTAAGAACAAGAGATTTCCGTTTTGAAAAATGCTTGAGGGAAATAAGATAATTTTGGAAAGTGTTTATTTTATTTAAATAAAAAAGTCTATATATAACTTTTAATTTATATTTTATATTTTTAATTTGATAAAACAAAATGTGTCATAAAGTATTTTTTATTACAATTAAAATAAAATCTTTTTCTTGAAAATTAACACTTACTCCCTTTTCTTTTTCTTTATCTTTCTCTCTTATTCTCTATCTCTCTCTACTCTTTTATTCTACATAAAATAAAATTAATAAAATAATATAATTTAAATAAATTTATAAAATTATAAAACATATATTAAATATATAATTAAAAATAATTCTATAATATTATTCACATAAAAAATATATTATTATATACATACTTTCTTAGCTTTTTTTTTGTAGTGTTATTATTATCAAGGAAAATCACTTCAACAAGTCAAGAGAAGGGAAAAATTACACAAATCAGCCAAATTAAAAACTGGTTTACGAATCAACCAAGAGACATTTCTATATAGTTCGAATCACCTTAATTCGAATTTTATTTTCATGTAATTCGAATCATCCTGATTGGAACTACACACACCCACTAATTCGAATCAACTTGATTCGAATTACACCCACAGTAATTCACATTATGGTGATTTGAATTACACACACGTGCACAATATAATTCGAATTGGATATTCGAATTACTCATGAGTTAATTCTGCCCATTCTTTTATTAAAAAATTAATAATTTATTAAAAAACTTAATAATTTAAAAATTAAAAAATATATTTTTATTTCATGCATTAAAAAAGCTAACAAAATATTTAATTACGAGATTTTTTAAAATATTAATGAGCTATCAATTCGAATTTTATACAATACTCTTTTGCCCATTTTTAATAGCTCATGAATATTTTTTAATAAATTTTTTAATAAATTTATTTAAATTATACCACAAAAATATGTTATTCTATACAAATAAATTTAAAAAAAGGCTTAAAAATGTTAAGAGTATTATAAAAATTTGTAATGTTCTAATGACTTAAGACATTAAAGAAATACTTTACATAGTCAATAATAATTTAAAAATTAAAAAAAATATATTTTATCATGTATTTACCTATATTACTAGGATATTGCAAACTTTTATAGTACTCCTAATATTTTTTAAGCCATTTTTTAAAATTATTTTGTATAGAATAAAGGATATTTTAAGCCATTTTAAGCCAATTTACGCTATTTTTTATGCAAAATAATTTAAAAAATGGCTTAAAAGATGTTATGAGTACTATAAAAGTTTGTAATATTCTAGTAATTTAGGTAAATACATGATAAAAGTATATTTTCTTTAATTTCTAAATTATTATTGACTATGTAGAGTATTTTTTTAATATCCTTAGTCATTAAGACATTACAAATTTTTATAGTACTTCTAATATCTTTTAAGCCACTTTTTAATTATTCTGTATAGAGTAAAATATTTTTTGTGGTATAATTTAAATAAACTTATTAAAAATATTCATGAGCTATTAAAAATGGACAAAAGAGTATTGTATGAAATTTGAATTGATAACTCATTAATGTTTTAAAGAAGTTTCGTAATTAAATATTTTGTTAGTTTTTTTTATCTTAATGCATGAAATAAAATATATATTTTTTAATTTTTAAATTATTTATTTTTTAATAAAAGAATGGGCAAAATTAACTCATGAATAATTTGAATCTGACCAATTCGAATTACATTATGCACGTGTGTGTAATTCGAAGCACCCTTATTCGAATTACTGTGGGTGTAATTCGAATTAGGTTGATTCGAATTAGTGGGTGTGTACGTGTGTAGTTCGAACCAGGGTGATTTGAATTACATGGAGATGAAGTTCGAATTAACCTGATTCGAATTATGTATGTAGATATGTGTCTTTGGTTGATTCATGAACCATTTTTGTATTTGGCTTATTTGTATAATTTTAAACTCTCATTGACTTATTTCTGTGATTTACCATTATTATTATATGCATACTTTTTTAACTTTTATTTAGTTTTAAATTTTTATCACTTATATTTTTAATCTATATTTGTACATTTCTTTCTTCAAATTTTTAATACATATAATTTAAAGAAAATACTAATGTTGTGGTGAATAATTAGAATCAAGATTCAATTAAAAAAAAATTTGAGTTAATTTTATAACTATCAATATAAATTTTTTTATATTAATATCTAATTATATGTTTATATATATATATATTATTTTTAAATAATAACTAAAAAATTATTATTTGATTTTTTTATCTTCAAAGATTTTGGTCTTCTTAACCGACCGAGATTTTTGTCTCCTACGATCATTTTTTAAAAATTAGTTTGATTCTATAATTTTTTTGTTATAATCTATAATATCAGAATAAAGTCGATGTTTCAAAAGATTTATATTCCTGTAATGTTATTACAAAAAAAATATTAATTTTTGTAAAGCAGATTCATAGAATTTACAAATCAATTCAATTCATAGTTTTTTGAGCTATTTCAAACAAAAATTTTAATTTTAAAATTAAATCAAACACTGGTTTAAATAGATAAATAAACTTATGAGTGATGGACCACCCTTGATTAAAAATATTTTATATATATTAACTACTATTTTCGGTAAAAAAAATTGTCATTTTGACAATGTATTTGGATAATTTAGCAATGTCACAAGTATTATTTTCAAACTTGTAAGAAGACTACATTTGAAAAGTGACACATGCATCAATACACATGTTCGCAGTTGTGCAACTTCACAGAGAAGATTCATCTTGGAAGATCATAGAAAGAATTTGTGAAACCAAATATATGAACCCTCAAACTACTGAAACCAATGAAGCAGCACATATAGAATGTGTCTTAAAAGTTCTTACCACTCCACAAACACTCGCTTCCTTTGAGGAATGCAGAGAAAGAGTGAGAAACATAGCTGAGAACATGCAACCTCGATGCATAGCTGATGGAAATGAAGTCATGAGGTTTTATGGAACAACCATTGCATGCTCCCTTGGTCTAGTAAATTACTCTTCTACCCTCAGCTGCACTTTAGAACAATGTGGTTTGTGCCAAATTCTGAAGCATGGTTTCAACGCAAACCAGGAATTCCATGGTGAACGTGGGGTTCTCACCACTGCTACAAGTGATCAAGCCTTTGATTCCATTATTTTATTTGAATCAACTGAATACGACCAGGAAGCATTACCAATATTGAGGAAGTGTGTTATAGTGTGCAGAGTAATTGCTGGAAGAGTTCATAACCCTTTGCAAGAGATTCAGGAAGAGACTGATTTGGGTTTTGATTCATTGATCAAGAAAATAAACCGTGACTCATCAGATATTGAAGAACTCTGTATTTTGAATCCTAGAGCTATATTACCTTGCTTTGTGGTAATCTATAATGCGATGCTTAGGAGAAGCAATTTTTAAATTCTAAATGGTGGTTTTAGCTTAGATTTCTTGCTAGTGATATGATTTCATTTCTATATTTTATTTATTCTTTCTTATGTGTTATTATCACAACAAATGTACGTTTCAGAACATCAAAAATGAAAAAAAAAAAAAAGTTACTTGAACGGAAAATAGAGTTATTTTGACACTTTATTTTTTAACACCATAATTAAATGTCAAAATTAATATATATTTTTGACAAATATTACAAATGTCAAATTTTTTATATTTTCTTGACAAAAATTTGACCGTAAAAAATTACTCCTCAATTTTGACATTCATTTATTTTTAATTTACTCTACTATTTTTTTCTTCTTTGGGCTCAGTTAATTTTAACATCACACTGCTCTCAATTTAGAATTATACTACTCATTCTTTATCTTCAAAATCTCAATTTATTCTTTAGTTTCAAGATCATATCTCATTCTTTGTTAAAATTTTTTGTTGAGAATATTTTATAGTCAATAAGTGTCAAAATAAATAGTATTTTTGACAATTAATAAGTATCACAGAAAATATGTTCTCAAAATTTTCTAACAAATTATTTTTGACAGCCAATATTTATCAAAATAAAATTTAAATTTTTTTTACAATCGCTTATATATTAAAAATACTATTTTTGACAAAATTTTTATTAACATATTTTCATAATTAAAATAATGTCAAAATTTATTTTTTTTTTACAAATTTTAATTTTCTTTTACACATTATAACCCTAAAAAATAATCTATATTATTGTAGTAAACACAGGAAGTGACGGTGAACGCAAGTTAAATATACTATTATAAAGTTTTCTTCATGATTATGCACCGTTGACGTAGGATTAGTCATTATATACAAATTTAGTATATTTATTTGCAACAATAATAATAATAATAATAATAATAATAATAATAATAATAATAATAATAATAATAATAATAATATAGTTTATAACCATGTGCTGATCCTTGCTTCCACATTAACAATGTTTTAAAGCAATTATTATGTTTGCTAAAATGTGGAGCAATGGTATATGCCCCCCACTTTATATGTAGACCTTATGTTCATAACCCTATCTTAAGCAGGTCATCTGATATATATGCATGTGTAATGATAAGATTTGATTATACAAACAATGTTTTTTCCTTTTTCATTTTATCAGAATTAATGTTTGTGTTTTTGGTATTCTTCTTATTGAATTTTTTTGGAGAAGAACTGAATTAGAAAATAATATTATTATTGAGTTATATTTACTTGACACAAGAACTAAATTATATAAAGATATTACCAACTAAATATGTGCAAAAAGTTAAGTCTCTTTTCATAAATATGACCTAAGAGAAAATGCCAAATGTTTGGAATAATGTTTGTGATTTGGGTAGAATTCATAGAATGTGTTGGTAATGGATGACGAGTAGCAAAGGTGTGTTTAAGAACAAACAAGCTTTCTCTTAATTTATCTAAATCAATCATTCTCATGATAGTTATTAGTGGCTAAGAGAAGGGGGTTGAATTTTAGCTTCTTTTATTTTAGAAATACTTTTTGCTTTTTCAAAGAAACTTAGAAGATATTTTTATTTTTAACTCGTGATGAGTTGAGAGACACTTTATTTTTGTCTCCTAAGTGATAGAGCCAGAATCGAAGTAGAGAAGAAAAAGTAACACCCAAATGTATCCTGATTCAGCTACCTAGTGTAATGTAGCCAATATCTAATCTCCATCACAATCATGATGAAATTTCACTATCTCTTTCTCAAGATTACAAACACCAATGCTTCCCTAGGACTACCCAATCCTATTTGGGACAAATTCAGATTCTAACCCAATCTGAATTTGACTAGGACTCTTCCTAGCTTTCAACAGCAAAGTACTAACCCAACTTGTAAGAAAATCCCCACAAGATCATGATACAAAACAAAAAGATGTACAAAGAACATCTGAAACATCTTATGGCTTTTTCTCACAGATTAACTCTGTCTTTTATCTCTTATTGGTTTTTTCTTACAAACCTCACCATGTTTACCTTTTTTAATAAGACTCAGACACACTAAACTGAGAAAAAGAAAATACTAAATGAACAATATGAAGGAGAAGAACTCAATCAATTTAGGTAGCTATGAGAAATGAACTCTGTGCTTTTCACTTACTCTTCTTTTCTTCAACCCTTAGCCGTTCATCCTTATTATAGAAAAGTAAAATTTCCAAGGTTGAATCAAGTTCAACCTTATATTAACACTTTTTTCTTCTCCATCATCAGAGTTTTGCAGCGGCTTTATCAGAGAAGAGAGAGAAAATCGAATCTGTTGCATGCAACTCACCCATTTTGTCTCATCCTTTTTCTTCAAACTTCTTCAATCTTGACCATAGAGCCTTGCTTTGGCTCCAAGTTTTGATTTTGAGCATTGATGAGACCATGGTTGACTTTACCTTTTCCATGGTTGCTTCTTCTGTGCTTAAGACTTTGTAATTTTCTTCTTGGTTCTTTGGTATAGCACAAATGAGGAAAGATGCTTTTTGATATACTCTGACCGAATGCAATTCAATACTCGATTGTAGCACTTTCTTCTTGCTTTGTTTTTGGCAACAAGATTTTTGTCTTTCAATGCTCCATAGCCTCTGCACTTTTCTTTTCTTTCTTTCTTTCTTGCTGAGTGACTGATGTGACCAAAGTGAAGAGGAATGAGAGAGAAGAGAGGACTTTTAGCTTTCAATGGATATTTCAATGAAATGAATTGAAATGAATTTGGGGTTCAAGTAACCAAAAGTGGAAGTAAATACTGTATGAGGCTTGTGATCTTTTGGACTCATTTTCTTGTTTCCTCATATTTGTTTTATGATTGAGCTTGGCTTTATTGTTTCTTGGGCCATGGAAGATTAAATAATTTTCTGTACACCAAATCAAACTCATTAAATAAACAATTGTTAAATAATGTTTGTTCATCACTTGGATTAGTTTATATTTAACTCTTCTGAGCCCAAATTCTATTTTTTAACTCGGGTACTGAGCCCATATTCTATTTTAGCATGTATCTCGGTACTCAGTACCCATTTAACTCTTCTGACACTGATAAACCCCATTCTTAGGGCTTATCTTGTGCTTAATTTGAGGGATTTTATCATCTTTTCCCACATTTATTCAATGAAATAGCATGGTTTCATGATTTTCTCCTAATTTGTGCTTGAAAGTAAAAACATTCTTTTTAGGACATTAATTGCTAATTTTAATTCACCTTTGATTCCACTAGATGTCTTGATGTGTTTGTTAGTGAATCCAGGTTGAAAAGGCTAGGAATGGATCAAATGAGCGAAGATAAAAGCATGCAAAGTGGAGAACTCGTGGAAAATTAAGGATTTAGAATGCATATATCGACGCGCACGTGTGGAAGATGAAGTCGCATGGCAACGCGTACAAGTGACATGACGCATACGCATGGATGGAAAATGTCAAGCGACGCATATGCGTGACCCATGCGTACGCGTTGGTGCTCGCACGTGACCTCATTAAAGTGAAAACGCTGGGGGCGATTTTTGAGCTTCTCAGGCCCAAATCCAACTCATTTCTGAGCCTATTACATGCATAATTCAAGAAGAGTTGGGGGAACATACATACACTTAGTTTTTGAGAGAGATGTAGAATTCTAGAGAGAGATGCTCTCTCCTCTCTCTAGATTAGGGTTCTTAGTTTTATTTTCCTTTTAGATCTAGACCTACTTCTTCTTTTACTTTAATTTTCCTTTTATCTTTATTTGTTCTAGCATTTTACTTCTCTTGTAGCTCTTTTATATTGTTAATTTTAGTTTATGAACTCTTATGTAGATCTCCATTTCTTTTTAATGCAATTTATGATTTCCATGTTTTCTTATATTTGCTATAGTTTCTTATTGTTGATTTCTTGATTTTGTAGTTATATCTCCCTTTAATTCGTGCAATTTATGATGTTTACCTTTATTGCCTTCTAAGTGTTTGATGAAATGTTTCTTTTAGCCATAGTTTAGATTTTTCTCTTCTTGGCTTGAGTTGAGTAATTGGTGACGCTTGAGTTATCAAACTCTCTTGTTGATTGATAATTGGAAGTTGCTAGTCAATTTGAATGCCACTAAAGCTAGTCTTTCACCATGATTTGACTAGGACTTGGGGTCTCAATTTGATATCCACTTGACTTTCCTTCATAGTTAGAGGTTAACTAAGTGGAGTAATGAACAATTATTGTCATAATTGATAAGGATAACAAGGATAGGACTTCTAGTTCTCATACCTTGCCAATAGCTTTTTATCATTTGAGTTTCATTTACTTTTCTTGTCCCTTATTCAAAATCCCAAAATATACAACCCATAACCAATAACTGAGCACACTTCCCTGTAATTACTTGAGAGACGACCGGAGGTTTAAATACTTTGGTTTATTTTTATTGGGGTTTGTACTTGTGACAAACAAATTTTTTATTGAGGAATTGTTTGTTGGTTTAGAACTATACTTGCAACGAGATTTCATTTGTGAATTTCTTTACCGATAGACAATTTTCCCTTATCAAAATGGCACTGTTGCCAGGAAATTACAAATGTGTGCCTTGTTATTAGTTATTGTAGATATGTGAATATTGTGAATATGCTTCTTTGTTAGTTGTTGCTATAGTTTTTAGTAGTTTGCTTTAATTATTTCTTGTTAGCTTTTGATTTTGTTTTGTCTTGTTACTATGAATTCTCACCCCTTTGGCTATGAGTTTGGTTCAAATTATGTGGTAGGAAATGGTAATTTCAATGACAACATGCATCAAGGATGGAACAATCAAAGATGGGAGGAGCCTTAAGGACTTGATCACTCTTCGTGGCAACAACCTCCGGTTTCCTATAGGTATAATTCCCATCCTAATGCATGTCAATTCAATGGCTATGGTGAATTTCCTTGTGACTATCAATAACTACCACCATATGCCTATGAGCCATATCCTCAACATAACCCTCAACCATACTCACAAGTCCCCTACCACTAAACACCTCCATATGACCCCAATTCATACCCACCAAACCAATAACCTTATGAGCCATATGAAACATATATGGAACCACCACAATATCAATACTCCCAAGAACCACCTCAATATACACCATCTTCATATACTTATCAAGATGAACCACCCTCCTATTATGAACCCTTCCTCCAAAACAATGAACCCTCTTATCCACCCCATGCTCCAATGGATGATTCTCCCACTTTGCTTCTTCAAGGGCAAGAAGATATGAAAAGAAGCGCACTAGAATTTATGGCTATCTTGACCGAGGTAGTAAACCTATTAGCCTCCCAATGCTTTAACACTCAAAGCACTCCCATGACCACATGTGGAGAATCAATTGAAGAGCATAGCATGAAGGAAAGATTGGAAACTCCGGTGGAAAAGAAGGAATACTACTTTGTATTGGAACAATTGGAGAAAGGCACGATTGTTGAAGAAGAGGAAGAAGTGGTTGAAGATTTAGGAGATGTTGAAAGTCCATGGGAATGTAGCATCATGGAGCCCTCTTCCAAGAAGCTTAATATAGATGTTGAGGAGGGTGTACAACCTCTAAGGCATATCATGGTTGAAGACTTTAAAGAGGTTGATCGAGAGATGGATTCAATCATTGATGAATTTCTTTCTACAATTGAATCCTCTCCCATTGGACATGAAATTGAGGTCATTGAAGACAACTCCACACCAAGTGACATTGGTGACCTTGATGAAGACTCTTCAATTGGGTGTGAAGTCAATGTTGAAGTGGACTTTACACAACCTCCCAGATTTGATTTGTTTGATGAGGAGGAGGAGTTGAAAGAAGTTAACAAGCAAGGAGAAGTTGAAGAAAGTTGTCAAGAGGTGGAGGTAATCAAGGAAGAACACAAGGGAGTGAAGCTTTCAAGAC
The DNA here is from genome assembly GCF_000817695.3 of Arachis duranensis. Classification (NCBI taxonomy): domain Eukaryota; kingdom Viridiplantae; phylum Streptophyta; class Magnoliopsida; order Fabales; family Fabaceae; genus Arachis; species Arachis duranensis. The sequence goes on along the minus strand of NC_029774.3, from coordinate 91,560,365 downwards.
CAATGAAAATACCTCTCCCCAAGCCATCACCATCCATTCTTTCATTCAAGTGGGTAAATCTCTTATCCCTAAGCTTTATTATTCCCCTTGAATATGGTTTGCTTGAAACGGATGGACAATTTAGAGTTCTTTGTGGCTTTAAGATCAAAAGGGAGATGGTTAGTGGTTGGAAATATCATTCTAGGGTCATAATGGTTGCATGTTCAAAGTTTGATTGCAAGGTTTGGTGTAGAACTAGATTGCTTGGGTCTAGGATGATGTTTGGTCGCTTAAGTGAGAATTCCAAGATTATGGCACCCAAATGGAATAATGATGATCAACTTGAAGATGGGTGTCAAAACAACGTGTGGGATCTCGGATCGCACAAGGAGAATCAATTTTGGGAGCCCTTAGCTTGTGTGGAACTCCATCAAAGCTTGGAGCTATTAATTTTGAATGATGGAGCTCATTGGAGATCCAAGCACTGGTGGATGTTCAAGGATGGATTCAAGCACAAGCCACCTTGTTCCACACACCTTCTTTTCTTCTCTTCTTTTCACTTCTTTCCTTCTTCTCTCCTCTCTTCTCTTCTTTCCCTTCTCCGACCATCATCCAACACTACCAATCACCACCTAAAACCATTTCTTTTAGTTAATTAGTTAATTAGTTGTGTCGTTAGTTAAATTTTTATTTAATTTTCTATTTTTCATTATGAGTGTTGGATTATTAATATTGTTTGCTATTTATTGTTGCTGAGTGATGCGTGAGCATCTTTCCTATCTTTTTCTAGCGAATTTGCATCTAATTTGTTGAGTTTAATAAAGAATTAATTATCTTTTAGCCAATATAGATGCTACTTTGAATCTTTTGCAATTTTGTTTATTTTAGGTAGCATTTGGCTGGATTTGATAGAGTTTTTATAGCACAAGAACAAAAGGAGATGGCAGCGAGGAGTGACGCATACGCGTGACTGATGCGTGCGCGTGATTTGGAGCTTTCCATGGCGACGCGTTCGCGTTACTGACGCGTACGCGTGATTTGAAGATTTGCTCAGCGACGCATGCGCGTGACCGACGCGTCCGCGTGACTTATGAAAAAGACCATCGACGCGTACGTGTGACTAACACGTACGCGTGACATGCGCCACGTGCAGAAAATGTAGAAAAACACTGGGGGCGATTTCTGGGCTGTTTTGGCCCAGTTTCCAGCCTAGAAAACAAAGATTAGAAGCTGCAGAATGGATGAAACAAGTGGTCCCCACCCATCAACTGAAGACTTGCTGATTATTCTGATTTAAATTCAAATATTATTTTTAGGAAAATATATTATTTTAGTTTTAGAAGATAGATTTTAAATTTATTAGGATTAGATATAAAAGGATATGTAACATTAAACTTTTCATTCAATTCCAGACTACCAAAATACATTTGATCAGAATCCTTATTTTCTTCTCTGAACCATGAGTAACTAATCCTCCATTGTTAAGGTTAGAAGCTCTGTCTATTTGTATGGATTGATTTTATTACTTTTTCTATTTTAATTCGTGTATGGATTTATAATTTAAGAATTGTTTTCGCTCTTTATCTTTTGAATTTGGGTGGAACGGAAGTATGACCCTCTTTCTATTTGAGTTCTTGTATAACTTGGAAAAGCTCTTTACTTGAACAACAGCTTGAAAACATATTCTCCTAAATTTTAATTATCTGGATTTAACAGTATACGTGACATATAATCCTTTTATTTTTGGGTAATTAGAGTTTTTGTGGCATATAAACTGGAATTTAATCATCACCCTCTAATTGGAATTAATTGACCAAGGAATTGGCTGTTGATGAATTTTAGAGGAGACTAGAAAGGTCTAAGGAATTAGGGTCTAGTCACATATAGTTTGCCATAAATTAAATCCTACATGATTAAAATATGTAGTTAGAAAAGTTATTCCGAAAAAATAGATAACTCTGAAGCCTTAACTATTTTCTCCAATATTTTATTTTCAACTTATTTACTTGCGTGCCTGCCTTCTGATATTTTCAACTTAAACCTTTTGAACATCCAAACAGTATTTTTTGCTTGCCTAACTAAGCTCATCAATTAACCATTGTTGCTTGATCCATCAATCCTCATGGGATCGACCCTCACTCACCTGAGGTATTACTTGATACGACCTGGTGCACATGTCGGTTAGTCTGTGGTTGTAAAAATCGCACCAAGTTTTTGGCGCCGTTGCCGGGGATTGATAGTGATTAACAACTATTAGTTGTTTGATTACTTAGATTAGGTGTTTTATTTTTAATTTTATTAAAAATCTATTTTTAATATTTTCAAAAAAAAAGAAAAAAATATGTTAATAGCACTAATATTTTAAGTAATTTCTGAAATTAAGTTTGGTGTTTCCTAGTTAGTTTTATTTTAATTCTTAGAATTCTGTTCTTTCTTCTCTGCTTTCCTATTTACCACATGGTGCGTTTAATCCTTTTTTATGTTTTGTGCTAAGAAAAAATAATGGAGAGAGATCACATGGGTTACTACTCATACCTGAGTAGTGATTCATATTATGGTGGATGGAGGAACTATCCAAATTTTGGTTGGTAAAGTCAAAACCAAAGAAACTTTAATGCTCCATGTTCCAACTATCAAGAGCCATCACCTCCATATTCATATCAAGAACCACCATCTCCATATTCATACCAAGAACCACCACCTCCCTATTCATACCAAGAACCATCATCTCCTTCTTATGCATATCAAGAGCCATCATCTCCTTATCCATCTCAAATACCATCAGATCTTGAGCTTCTCATGAAAGAATTCCTACATGATATAAAGACAAGTGTCAGAGAAATATGTGCAGATGATGATCAAGAACCAGGAAGAGGAACAAGCAAATTCCTTCCCAAGAGATACAATGCAAGATCCTATGGAAGAAAGTGAGGAAACCAATCAAAGAAGTTTATACTCCAGTGAATTAAAGAACTTTCCACCCTCACATATAGAAGAAAAGGAAGATGCACAACCTCCCATGCCCTTGGTAAGAAATGAAGAAGAGATTGAATTAGAAGAAAGCTACCAAGAGGAAGAGGTTGAAATTGAGGAAGCTTGCAAAGAGGTAGAAGAATTCAAAGAAGAATACAAGGGAGTGGAGCTTGCAAGACCTCTTCCAAAGCCATCACCATCCAATACAACATTCAAGTGGGTAAAATTCCTATCCTTAACCCTTACTTTCCTACTTGAATATGGGCTACTGGAGACGGATGGTCAACTTAGAGCTCTTTGTCGCATTAAGAGTAAGAGGAAGATGGTTAGTGGCAAGAGTTGTCAAGCAAGGTTCAATATGGTTGTATGCTCCAAATTGAAGTGCAAGGATTGGTGTAGAGCTCAATTGAATGGGTCTAGAAGGTTGTTTGGATGTCTCTGTGAGAATTCAGATTGCTTGCCACCCGGTGGGAACAATGGGGATCCACAAGAAGACGAGTGTAAAAGCAAGGTTTGGGACCCTGGAATTCATTCCCACAATCAACACTCTTGGGGCCTTGTCACTTGCTTCAACTTGATCGAAGGCGTTATGCGCCTAGTTTGGAATCCCGGTGGCCATTGGAATTACAAAAATTGGTGGAGATTCCTGGATCAGTACAAGCACAAGCGACCATGACAAGGAGCTCACCACATGTCCAACTTAAGGACTTTAACTAAAAGTGCTTGGTGGGAGACAACCATGGTATGATCGTTCTTTTTCATTCTTAGTTATTTTTGTAGTAGTAGTTTTCTTACTTATTTGATTTTTATTGAGTTTTCTCTATTTTTCTAATCATGCAACTATTTGAGAACAGGAACTGAATATTTCAAAAAAAGAGAGAAAAGAAAAGAGAGCACATGACGCGCAAGCGTCGCTGACGCGTACGCGTCAGATGGGTGTGCGTAAAAAATAAAAATGACCAGAGAGTCGCGCGGGAGTGGCACAGGAATGGTTCCTTGCGCACCAAATATCATCACGCGTACGTGTCCATGATGTGTGCGTGTCATTGGTGATTTTGACACTCCACGCGTGCGCGTGACCTTAAAAGTCGACGTAAATATGTGTTTGGGCAGATAGTTGTGCTAGCTTGGGGCTGGAAGTGTGCTAGAAGCACAAAACTTGATCACACGTATGCATCCCGGACGCGTGCGCGTATGAAAATCTGGGCACCCAAACCACGCGAACAGAGAGTTGTGCGTGCGCGCGGCTAGCTTCGCATGATTCGCACAAATCATGGGAACGCGGACGCGTGCCTGACACTCACGCGTCAGTATAAATTTTTTGCGCCCCACACGTACGCGTACGCGTCACCAGCGCCGCATCAATCACTCAGCGCGCCGCCCTATTTTCATTCTCTCTCCTCCCAAATTCTAATTCTCTCTCGTTCTTTTCCCCTCTTATTCTTATTTTATCATATTAATTATTTTTCTTTTTCTTTTCCCTCTCTGTTTTCAGTTCTTCTTTGGTTGAGGATAAGCAAACCTTTAAATTTGGTGTTGACACTTTGCTTATGGCTTTTCTGTCTAGCACCAAAGGGAGATGAATGTGCTTCATGAAGGAATGACATGACCACCAGCATAATTGAGGTGGTTGAGTTCCTTTTATTCTATTTCTCTTCCGTTCTTATTGTGTTGTCTTCTGTTCCCCAGTTAAGTGCTTGTGGTGTTTCTGTGTCAAGTAAAACTTGAGACAAAATATTTAAAGTCATGGCTAGGCTCAAGGTGCAAAGCACCAAAGAAAAAATTGCTGTGTTCAAGGATTAAAATTGAGTTACAAAAGATCAGAGAATTCATAATATTATCCGGATTCTAATTCCAGATGACAGTAACATTCTTCTGATTCAAAGGAGAGTGAGATGCCAAAACAACTCAGGATTGTAGTTGTAAACCCCACTATAAGAAGAGACAGGAGCTTAACCGAATTCTCATTCTCATGCAAATTCACATCCTAAGCTTATATTAGTTTTGGTTGCTTGAGGACAAGCAACAATTCAAGTTTGGTGTTGTGATGCGTGAGCATCTTTCCTATCTTTTCCTAGTGAATTTGCATCTAATTTGTTGAGTTTAATAAAGAATTAATTATCTTTTAGCCAATATGGATGCTACTTTGAGTCTTTTGCAATTTTGTTTATTTTAGGTAGCATTCGGCTGGATTTGATGGAGTTTCTACAGTACAAGAACAAAAGGAGATGGCAGCGAAGAGCGACGCGTACGCGTGACTGATGCGCGCGCGTGATTTGGAGCTTTCCATGGCGATGCGTGCGCGTGACTGATGCGTATGCGTGATTTGAAGATTTGTTCAGCGACGCGTGTGCGAGACCAATGCATTCGCGTGACTGGCGAAAAAGACCATCGACGCGTATGCATGACTAACGCGTACGTGTGACATGCGCCACGTGCAGAAAATGCAGAAAAATACTGGGGGCGATTCCTGGGCTGTTTTGACCCAGTTTTCAGCCCAGAAAACACAGATTAGAAGCTACAGAATGGACAAAACAAGTGGTTCCCACCCATCAACTGAAGACTTGCTGATTATTCTGATTTAAATTCAAATATTATTTTTAGGAAAAGATATTATTTTAGTTTTAGAAGATAGATTTTAAATTTATTAAGATTAGATATAAAAAGGATATGCAACATTGAACTTTTCATTCAATTCCAGACTACCAAAATATATTTTATCAGAATCCTTATTTTCTTCTCTGAACCATGAGCAACTAATCCTCCATTGTTAAGGTTAGGAGCTCTGTCTATTTGTATGGATTGATTTTATTGCTTTTTCTATTTTAATTCATATATGGATTTATAATTTATGAATTGTTTAGACTTTCCGGATCTCAGGAATGCTGCCAATGGATTCTAGCCTATACCACGAAGATTCTGATCTCACGGAATGGAAGGCTCTGTTTTCAGGAGAGGCAACCATACGCATGGATCAGGAATCCAAGAGATACACATTCAAGCTTGTTTTCATGTAGAACGGAAGTGGTTGTCAATCACACGTTCATAAGTGAGAATGGTGATAAGTGTCACATAATCATCACATTCATCATGTTCTTGTGTGTGAATGGATATCTTAGAATAAGAATAAGCATGAATTGAATAGAAAAGAGTAGTACTTTGCATTAATACTCGCAGAATAGTAGAGCTCCACACCTTAATCTATGGTGTGTAGAAACTCCACCATTGAAAATACATAAGTGAAAATAGGGTAGGCATGGCCGTGGGACCAGCCCCCAATGTCTAAGGACTAACAATGATCAAAGATGTTCCAAAAGCTGGTCCAAAGATGTCTAATACAATAGTAAAAAGTTCTATTTATACTAAACTATTTACTAGGGTTACAGAAACAAGTAAATGATGCAGAAATCCACTTCCGGGCCCACTTGGTGTATGCTTGGGCTGAGCATTGAAGCTTTCACATGTAGAGGTCTTCCTTGGAGTTAAACGCCAGTTTGTAACTTGTTTCTGGCATTTAACTCTGCTTTGCAACTTGTTTCTGGCGTGTAACGCTAGAATATGGCAGAAAGCTGGCGTTAAATGCCAGTTTTTATCATCTAAACTCGAGAAAAGTATAGACTATTATATATTTCGGGAAAGCCCTGGATGTCTATTTTCAAACGCAGTTGAGAGCGTGCCATTTGGACTTCTGTAGCTCCAAAAATTCCATTTCGAGTACAGGGAGGTCAGAATCCAACAGCATCTGCAGTCCTTTGTCAGCCTCTGAATCAGATTTTTGCTCAGGTCCCTCAATTTCAGCCAGAAAATACCTGAAATCACAGAAAAATACAAAAAGTCATAGTGAAGTCCAAAAATATGAATTTTGCTTAAAAACTAATAAAAATATACTAAAAACTAACTAAATCATACTAAAAACTATATGAAAACAATGCGAAAAAGCGTATAAATTATCCGCTCATCACAACACCAAACTTAAATTGTTGCTTGTCCCCAAGCAACTGAAAATCAAATAGGATAAAAAGTAGAGAAAATATAATGAATCTCACAATATCAATGAAACTTAGTCTCAATTAGATGAGCGGGGCTAGTAGCTTTTTGCTTCTAAACAGTTTTGGCATCTCACTTTATCTTTTGAAATTTAGAATGATTGGCATCTATAGGAACTCATAATTTTAGATAGCGTTATTGATTCTTCTAGTTCAGTATGTTGATTTTTGAACACAGCTACTTTATGAGTCTTGGCCGTGGCCCTAAGCACTTTGTTTTCCAGTATTACCACCGGATACATAAATGTCACAGACACATAACTGGGTGAACCTTTCCAGATTGTGACTCAGCTTTGCTAAAGTCCCCAATTAGAGGTGTCCAGAGTTCTTAAGCACACTCTTTTGATTTAGATCACGACTTTAACCACTCAATCTCAAGCTTTTCACTTGGACCTTTATGACACAAGCACATGGTTAGGGACAGCTTGATTTAGCCGCTTAGGCCTGGATTTTATTTCCTTGGGCCCTATTATCCATTGATGATCAAAGCCTTGGATCCTTTTCACCCTTGCCTTTTGGTTTTAAGGGCTATTGGCTTTTTTTGCTTGCTTTTTCTTTTTTCTCTTTTTTTTCGTCATATATTTTTTTCGGTACTTTTTTTTCTTCACTGCTTTTTCTTACTTCAAGAATTAATTTTATGATTTTTCAGATTATCAATAATATTTCTCTTTGTTCATCATTCTTTCAAGAGCCAACAATTTTAGCATTCATAAACAACAAGATAAAAAAATATGCACTGTTCAAGCATTCATTCAGAAAACAAAAAGTATTGCCACCACATCAAAATAATTAAACTAATTTCAAGATAAAATTTGAAATCCAAGTACTTCTTGTTCTTTTGTAATTAGGCACATTTTTCATTTAAGAAAGGTGAAGGATTCATGGAATTATTCATAGCTTTAAGACATAGACATTAGAGACTAATGATCATGTAATGAAGACACAAACATAGATGACACAATAAGCAAAAAAACCGAAAACAGAAAAATAAATAGACAAGGAGATTAAGGAATGAGTCCACCTTAGTGAGGGTGGCGTCTTCCTCTTGAAAAACCAACGGAACGCCTAAGCTCCTCTATGTCTCTTCATTGCCTTTGTTGCTCCTCCCTCATAGCTTTTGATCTTCTCTAATTTCATGGAGAATGATGGAGTGCTCTTGGTGCTCCACCCTTAGTTGGTCCATGTTGTAACTCAAGCCTTCCAAGGAGATGTTGAGTTGTTCCCAATAGTTGTGTGGAGGAAATTGCATCCCTTGAGGTATCTCAGAGATTTTTTGATAAAGATCCTCCTCATGCTCTTGTTGAGGTCCATGAATGAGCTCTCTTGTTTGCTCCATCCTTTTTTTAGTGATGGGCTTGTCCTTTTCAATGAGGATGTCTCCTTCTATGTCAATCCCAGCCAAATTGCATACATGGCAAATGATATGAGCAAAGGCTAACCTTGCCAAGGTGGATGACTTGTCAGCCACCTTGTAGAGTTCTAGAGGTATGATCTCATGAACTTCTACTTCCTCCCCAATCATGATACTATGGATCATGATGGCCCGATCCACAGTCACTTCAGATCGGTTGCTAGTAGGAATGATGGAGCGTTGGATGAACTTCAACCATCCTCTAGCCACAAGCTTAAGGTCCAGTCTTCTCACTTAAACCGGATTGCCTCTTGAGTCTCTTTTCCATTGAGCTCCTTAGAGGACTTGGTCCAACCTTTGATCAAAGTTGACCCTTCTAGTGTAGGGGCGTGCGTTTTCTTGCATAATTGGCAAGTAGAATGCCAACCTTACATTTTTCAAACAGAAATCTAAGTATTTCGCCCAAACCATTTTAAGCCAATTCTTTGGATTCGGGTTCATACTTTGATCATGGTTCCTAGTGATCCATGCATTGGCATAGAACTCTTGAACCATTAAGATTCTGACTTGTTGAATGGGGTTGGTAAGAACTTCCCAACCTCTTCTTCGGATCTCATGTCGAATCTTCGGATACTCATTTTTCTTGAGCATGAAAGGGACCTCAGGGATCACCTTCTTCTTGGCCACAACTTCATAGAAGTGGTCTTGATGGACCTTTGAGATGAATCTCTCCATCTCCCATGACTCGGAGGTGGAAGCTTTTGCCTTCCCTTTCCTCTTTCTAGAGGTTTCTCCGGCCTTAGGTGCCATAAAGGGTTATGGAAAAATAAAAAGCAATGCTTTTACCACACCAAACTTAAAAGATTTGCTCATCCTCGAGCAAAAGAAGAAAGAAAGAAGGGGAAAAAGAAGAAAATAGAGGAGAGGAGGGTGATAGGAGGTTCGGCCAAGAGGGATGAAAGGTGTTTGTGTTGTGTAAATATGAAGTAGTAGTGAGGGGTTATATAGGGTTGAGGGGAGGGTTGGATTTTGGTCATTAGGGTTGGGTTTTGGGAGGGAGAAGTGTTTGAATTTTTAATGTGAGGTGTGTGGGGAAGAGGTATGGAGGTGAATGGTGAAAAGGTGATTTGGGGAAGAGTGTTGTGGGAGGGTAGTGGGGATCCTGTGGGGTCTACAGATCCTGAGGGATCAAGGATATATCATCCCTGCTCCTATTAGAAGTACAAAATGCCCTTGCTGTGTAATCCTGGCGTTTAACGCCAGACTGCTGCTTGTTTCTGGCGTTAAACGCCAGCTTTTATTCATTTCCTAGCGTTAAATGCTAGGCTGCAACCTGTTTTTGGCATTCAACGCCAGATTGTAGCCTATTCCTGGCGTTTAACGCCAGTCTGGTGCTGGTTTCTGGCGTTTAACGCCCAGAATGGTGCCAGACTGGGCTTTAAACGCCCATTCTGCTACCCTTATTGGCATTTAAACGCCAGTAAGTTGCTCCTCCAGGGTGTGCTGTTTTTAATGCTATTTTATATTTTTTTCTTGAATTTTTGCAATTGTTTTTTTGACTCCACATGATCATCAACCTAAAAAAAGAAAAAACATAGATAAATAAAATTGGGTTTTCTCCCAATAAGCGCTTCTTTAATGTCAATAGCTTGACAGTGAGCTCTCATGGAGCCTCACAGATGTTCAGAGCATTGTTGGAACCTCCCAACACCAAACTTAGTGTTTGAATGTGGGGGTTCAACACCAAACTTAGAGTTTGGTTGTGGCCTCTCAACACCAAACTTAGAGTTTGACTGTGGGGCTCTGGTTGACTCTGCAGTGAGAAAAGCTTTTCTTGCTTCCTCTCTATGGTTACAGAGGGAGATCCTTGAGTTTTAAACACAAGGTAGTCCTCATTCAGTTGAAGGACCAACTCTCCTCTGTCCACATCAATCACAGCTTTTGCTGTGGCTAGGAAGGGTCTTCCAAGGATGATGGATTCATCTTCATCCTTCATAGTGTCTAGGATTATGAAATCAGTAGAGATGTAAATGCCCTTGACCTTTACTAGCACGTCCTCTACCTGTCCATAAGCCTTTTTCATTGATTTGTCTGCCATCTCTAATGAGAATGTGGCAGCCTGTACCTCAAAGATTTCCAGTTTCTCCATTACAGAGAGTGGCATTAAGTTTATGCCTGACCCCATGTCACATAGAGCCTTCTCAAAGGTCATGGTGCCTATGGTACAGGGAATTAGGAATTTACCAGGATCCTATTTCTTTTGAGGTAAAGTGTGCTGAACCCAGGTATTTAGTTCATTAATGAGCAATGGAGGCTCATCCTCCCAAGTCTCATTACCAAATAGCTTGGCATTCAGCTTCATGATTGCTCCTAAATACTGGGCAACTTGCCCTTCAACAATGTCTTCATCTTCTTCAGAAGATGAATAGTCATTAGAGCTCATGAATGGTAAAACGAGGTTCAATGGAATCTCTATGGTCTCTAGGTGAGTCTCAGATTCCTTAGGTTCCTTAAAGGGGAACTCCTTATTGGTCAGTGAACGTCCTAGGAAGTCTTTCTCACTAGGGATCACTGCTTTTCCACTCTCTCCAGGTTCGGCCATGTTACTCAAAGTTATGGTCTTGCACTCTCTTTTGGAGTTCTCTTTTGTATTGCTTGGGAGAGTACTAGGAGGAGTTTTAGTGACTTTTTTACTCTGCTGGCCCACTTGTGCCTCCAAATTTCTAATGGAGGACCTTGTTTCATTCATGAAACTTACAGTGGCCTTAGATAGATCAGAAACTATCTTTGCTAAGCTAGAGGGGCTCTGCTCAGAATTCTCTGTCTGTTACTGAGAGGATGATGGAAAAGGCTTGCTATTGCTAAACCTATTTCTTCCATCATTATTAAAGCCTCTTTGAGGCTTTTGTTGATCCTTCCATCAGAAATTTGGATGATTTCTCCATGAGGGATTATAGGTGTTTTCATAGGGTTCACCCATGTAATTCACCTCTGCCATTGTAGGGTTCTCAGGATCATAAGCTTCTTCTTCAGAAGATACTTCTTTAGTACTGTTGGATACATTTTGCAATCCATTCAGACTTTGAGAAATCATATTGACCTGTTGAGTCAATAATTTGTTCTGAGCCAATATGGCATTCATGAAGCTCCCTTGCTCATTAGTGAATGCCATGTTGTTTGGTAATGAGACTTGGGAAGATGCACATCCCTTGCTCATTAGTGAACTAGATACATGGGTTCAGCAAACTTTACCTCAAAAGAAATAAGATCCTGGTAAATTCTTAATATCCTGTACCATAGGCCCTATGACCTTTGAGAAGGCTCTGTGTGACCTGGGGTCAGGTATAAATCTTATGCCACTCTCTGTAATGGAGAAGTTGGGGATCTTTGAGGTACAGGATGCCACATTCTCATTAGAGATGGCAGACAAGTCAATAAGACAAGCTTATGGATTGGTAGAAGACGTGTTAGTGAAGGTTAAAGGCCTTTACATCCCTGCTGATTTCATAATCTTAGACACTAGGAAGGATAAGGATGAATCCATCATCCTTGGAAGACCCTTCCTAGCCACAGCAAGAGCTATGATTGATGTTGACAGAGGAGAGCTAGTCCTTCAAATGAATAGGGACTACCTGGTGTTTAAAGCTCAATGATCTTCCTCTACAACCATGGAGAGGAAGCATGAAAAGCTTCTCTCAATACAGAGTCAAAGAAAGCCCCCACAATCAAACTCTAAGTTTGGTGTTGGGAAGCCACAACCAAACTCTAAGTTTGGTGTTAAACCCCCACATTCAAACTCTAAGTTTAGTGTTGAGAGGTCACAATAATGCTCTGAATATTTGTGAAGCTCCATGAGAGCTTACTGTCAAGCTATTGACATTAAAGAAGCGCTTATTAGGAGGCAACCCAATTTTTATTTATATATATTTTTATTGTTCTTTCATGTTTTATTAGGTTCATGATCATGTGGAGTCACAAAACAATTGCTAAAATTAAAAACAGAATAAAAAACATCAGAAGAAACAGCACACCCTGGAGGAAGAGCTCACTGGCGTTTAAACGCCAGTAAGGAGCATTTGGCTGGCGTTCAACGCCAGAACAGAGCATGAATATGGTGTTGAACGACAAAAAAAGCAGCAGTCTGGCTTTTAAACGCCAGGATTACACCCTGAGGAGAGCTGGCGTTAAACACCAGAAACAAGCATGGAACTGGCGTTTAACGCCAGAAACATGCTGCTGATTGGTGTTGAACGCCCAAAACAAGCATAAAACTAGCGTTTAACACCAGAAACAAGCATCAATCTGGTGTTAAACGCCAAGATTGCATACAGAGTGCATTTTACACGCCTAATTGGTGCAGGGATGATAAATCATTGACACCTCAGGATCTGTGGATCCCACAAGATCACCTCCGGATCTGTGGACCCCACAGGATCCTCACCTACCTCAACTCACCCTCTCTTCTTTCACACAATCCAATAACACTCTTCCCCAAACACCCTTCACCAATAACCTCAATCTCTCTTCCCCATCACCTCTTCACTACTCACATCCATCCACTCTTCCCAATAAACCCCACCTACCTTCATATTCAAATTCTTCTATCTTCACGCAAAGTATGGACTATTATATATTTCTGGAAAGCCCTGGATGTCTACTTTCCAACGCCGTTGAGAGAACGCCAATTGGACTCCTGTAGCTCCAAAAAATTCATTCCGAGTGCAGGAAGGTCAGGATCCAACAGCATCAGCAGTCCTTTTTCAGCCTAACTCAGATTTTTGCTCAACTCCCTCAATTTCAGCCAGAAAATACCTGAAATCACAGAAAAATACACAAACTCATAGTAAAGTCCAGAAATATGATTTTTGCCTAAAAACTAATAATATTTTACTAAAAACTAATTAAAACATACTAAAATCTACATGAAATTACCCCCAAAAAGCGTATAAAATATCCGCTCATCACAACACCAAACTTAAACTGTTGCTTGTCCCCAAGCAACTAGATGAATAAAATAGGATAAAAAGAATTTAAAGAGTAATAAAATCTCCGAGTTTTAAGTGAAGCTCAGATTCTAATTTAGATGAGCGGGGCTAGTAGCTTTTTGTTTCTGAACAGTTTTGGCATCTCCCTTTATCCTTTGAAATTCAGAATGATTGGCATCCATAGGAACTCAGAATTCAAATAGTATTATTGATTCTCCTAGTGTAGTTTGGATCACGACTTTAACCACTCAGTCTCAAGCTTTTCACTTGGACCTGCATGCCACAAGCACATGGTTAGGGACAGCTTGATTTAGCCGCTTAGGCCTGGAATTACTTCCTTGGGCCCTCCTATCCACTTATGCTCAAAGCCTTGGATCCTGTTTACCCTTGCCTTTTGGTTTTAAGGGCTGTTGGCTTTTATTCCTTTTCTTGATCCAATGATTTCTTGTAAAATTTTTTTTTTCACTTTTTTTTTCGCAAGCTTGTTTTTCACTGCTTTTTCTTGCTTCAAGAATCAATTTCATGATTTTTCAGATCATCAATAACATTTCTCTTGTTCATCATTCTTTCAGGAGCCAACAATTTTAACATTCATAAAATTCAATATAAAAAATATGCACTGTTCAAGCATTCATTCAGAAGACAAAAAGTATTGCCACCACATATAAATAATTAGAATTTTCCTTATTAAGAACTCGTTAAAAATATTGCCTCTTTATTCTAAGAATCTACTAATTTATTCATGTTTGATAATGATGAGGAGAATAAATTATAGCTTAATTGGAGATAAAATCAAAATAGAGATACTAATTACTACTACTCCTATATAACTTCTAAGGTGAATTTCTATAAAAATACTATCACAGAGTTAAAGCTTAAAATTAGAACTTAACAACCTGTATTTTGGGAAGTGAATGTTCCTCTAGTCTGTAGGGTGCTTGGTCCTTCAAGGAATAGCTTCTGACGCTTTAATTCCTTCAGTTCACATCCTTGCTCTTCCTGTTCCCTTAGGTGCCATGATCTTGATGAGTTTTAGCTCAGTGATCATGGCAACTCACACCAAACTTAGAGGTTTGCTTGTCCTCAAGCAAAAGAAAG
>NC_029774.3:91542554-91543451 GCF_000817695.3 Arachis duranensis | reverse complement strand
CAGGAGCTGAATGAGTCTCCAAATACTGAAAAGTCATCCATGAAGACTTCCAGGAATTTTTCCACCATATCAGAGAAAATTGAGAGCATGCACCTCTGAAAGGTTGCAGGTGCATTGCACAGGCCAAATGGCATCCTTCTGTATGCAAATACTCCAGATGGGCATGTGAATGCCATTTTTTCCTGATCCTGGGGATCTACTGCAATTTGATTATAACCTGAATATCCATCCAGGAAGCAGTAGTATTCATGATCTGCTAGTCTTTCTAGCATTTGGTCTATGAATGGTAAAGGAAAATGATCCTTTCTGGTGGCTGTATTGAGCCTTCTATAATCAATACACATACGCCACCCTGTAACTGTTCTTGTAGGAATCAGTTCATTTTTTTCATTATGAACCACTGTCATGCCTCGCTTCTTAGGGACGACTTGGACAGGGCTCACCCAGGGGCTGTCAGAAATAGGATAAATAATCCCAGCCTCTAGTAATTTAGTGACCTCTTTCTGCACAACTTCCTTCATGGCTGGGTTCAGCCGCCTTTGTGGTTGAACCACTGGCTTGGCGTCACCTTCCAATAGGATCTTGTGCATGCATCTGGCTGGGCTAATGCCTTTAAGATCACTGATGGACCACCCAAGAGCTGTCTTGTGTGTCCTTAGCACTAGAATTAGTGCTTCCTCTTCCTGTGGCTCTAAGGTAGAACTTATAATTACAGGAAAGGTATCACCTTCTCCCAGAAATGCATATTTCAGGGATGGTGGTAATGGTTTGAGTTCGGGTTTTGGAGGTTTCTCCTCTTCTTGAGGGATTTTCAGAGGTTCTATTATTCTCTCTGGTTCCTCCAAATCAGGCTGAACATCTTTAAAGATGTCCTCTAGCTCTGATTCGAGACTCTCA
>NC_029774.3:91538856-91539941 GCF_000817695.3 Arachis duranensis | reverse complement strand
ATCCAATGTTCCTTATTTTCGAAAATTTTGGAGGGAAAACACCAAGGAACACCAAACTTAAAAATTTTAAGATCAAAGCACAAGAAAGACTCAAGAACACTTTGAAAATTCACAAGAACACCAAACTTAAAATTTTTTTGAAAACCAAGACAAATTTTTGAAAATTAAAGAAAACTTAACAAGAAAACACCAAACTTAGAGTTTGGCACAAGATTCAATCAAAGAAAAATTTATTTATTTATTTTTTTTTGAAAAAGATTCCAAAGGGGATACCCAATTATCAAGAACAACTACTAAAGCTCCAGGCAATTGGGCAGCAACTTCAGTGTTGATTTTAAAGATGTATTATTTTTATGGATAAAATAAATTTTTGAAAGCTAATGTTTTGAAAAAGCACAAGAAAAATAAGAAAAGACACAGAACAAGAAAAATTAAAGATCAAGGAAGAACAAAGACACTAATACGAAAATTTTAGAGAAAAAATATAAAAGATGCAATTGACACCAAACTTAGAACAAGACACTAGACTCACGAAAAATTAACAATTAATAAAGAAAATTAATATTTTTTTGAAAAGAAATTTTTGAAAAGAAACTATCCTATCAGGATTTGATGACTCTATGACAATAAAAATAAATTATTCCTAATCTAAGAAATAAAATAAGCCTTCAATTGTTCAAACTCAACAATCCCCGGCAACGGCGCCAAAAACTTGGTGCACGAATTTATAATCCGTACAACTAACCAGCAAGTGCACTGGGTCATCCAAGTAATACCTTACGTGAGTAA
Organism: Arachis duranensis; assembly: GCF_000817695.3. Lineage (NCBI taxonomy): Eukaryota > Viridiplantae > Streptophyta > Magnoliopsida > Fabales > Fabaceae > Arachis > Arachis duranensis. The sequence goes on along the minus strand of NC_029774.3, from coordinate 91,539,152 downwards.
GGGTCGATCCCACGGAGATTATTGGTCTGAAGCAATCTATGTTTATTTTATTAATCCTAGTCAGGATGCCAATAAGATTAATTGGATTTAATGATAAGAAGTCAAAGTATTTGGAATAAGGAAATTGTTACTTTATTAATGGAGAATATGTTGGAGTTTTGGAGATGCTTTGTCCTCTGAATCTCAACTTTTCCTTGAAATCCTTTTCCCACACGCAAGGTCCCTTCCATGGCAAGCTCTATGTAGGGTGTCACCGTTGTCAATGGCTACTTCCCATCCTCTCAGTGAAAACGTTC
>NC_029774.3:91492391-91538603 GCF_000817695.3 Arachis duranensis | reverse complement strand
TAAAAGTTGTTTAAATAGTAAACTAGTAACCTAGGTTTACAGAATGTGAGCAAACTAAGATAATTGGTGCAGAAATCCACTTCTGGGGCCCACTTGGTGTGTGCTGGGGCTGAGACTAAAGCTATCCATGAGTTTAGGCCTTTCTTGGAGTTGAACTCCAAGTTATAACGTGTTTTGGGCGTTCAACTCCGGATCATGACGTTTTTCTGGCGTTTAACTCCAGACAGCAGCATGTACTTGGCGTTTAACGCCAAGTTACGTCGTCTATATTTGCGCAAAGTATGGACTATTATATATTGCTGGAAAGCCCTGGATGTCTACTTTCCAACGCCGTTGAGAGCACGCCAATTGGACTCCTGTAGCTCCAAAAAATTCATTCCGAGTGCAAGAAGGTCAGGATCCAACAGCATCAGCAGTCCTTTTTCAGCCTAACTCAGATTTTTGCTCAACTCCCTCAATTTCAACCAGAAAATACCTGAAATCACAGAAAAATACACTAACTCATAGTAAAGTCCAGAAATAATATTTTTGCCTAAAAACTAATAATATTTTACTAAAAACTAATTAAAACATACTAAAATCTACATGAAATTACCCCCAAAAAGCGTATAAAATATCCGCTCATCATCGGGCCATCATGATCCATTGCATCATGATTGGAGAGGAAGTAGAAGTTCATGAAGTCATCTCTCTAGAACTCTACAAAGTAGCTGAAAAGCCCTCCACCTTGGCAATGCTAGCTTTTCCTCATCTCATTTGCCATCTATGCTACTCAGCTGGAGTTATCATAGAAGGAGACATCCTCATTGAAGAGGACAAGCCCATCATTAAGAAGAGGATGGAGCAAACAAGAGAGCCCATTCATGGATCTCAAAAGATGCATGAGGAAGCTCATCATCAAGAAATCCCTGAGATACCTCAAGGGATGCATTTTCCTCCAAAGAAATATTGGGAACAACTCAACACTTCCCTAGAAGGATTGAGTCATGACATGAATCAATTAAGGGTGGAACACCAAGAGCACTACATCATTCTCCATGAGATTAGAGAAGATCAAAGAGCAATGAGGGAGGAGCAACAAAGGCAAGGAAAAGACATAGAAGAGCTCAAGGACATCATTGGTCCTTCAAGAAGAAGATGCCACCATCACTAAGGTGGACTCATTTCTTGTTCTTATTTCTCTATTTTTTGGTTTTTATGCTATATGTTTGTCTATGTTTGTGTCTTGACTTCATGATCATTAGTATCTAGTGTCTATGTCTTAAGGCTATGAATAATTCCATGAATCCTTCACCTTTCTTAAATGAAAAATGTTTCTAATATAAAAGAACAAGAAGTACATGAGTTTCGAATTTATCCTTGAAATTAGTTTAATTATATTGATGTGGTGACAATACTTTTTGTTTTCTGAATGAATGCTTGAACAGTGCATATTTTTTTATCTTGCTGTTTATGAATGTTAAAATTGTTGGCTCTTGAAAGAATGATGAATAAAGAGAAATGTTACTGATAATCTGAAAAATCATAAATTTGATTCTTGAAGCAAGAAAAAGCAGTGAAAAAGAAGCTTGCGAACAAAAGAGCGAAAAAAAAGAAAAAGAAAAAGCAAGCAGAAAAAGCCAATAGCCCTTAAAATCAAAAGGCAAGGGTAAAAAGGATCCAAAGCTTTGAGCATCAATGGATAGGAGGGCCTAAGGAAATAAAATCCAGACCTAAGTGGCTAAATCAAGCTGTCCCTAACCATGTGCTTGTGGCATGCAGGTCCAAGTGAAAAGCTTGAGACTGAGTGGTTAAACTCATGATCCAAAGCAAAAAAAGTGTGCTTAAGAGCTCTGGACACCTCTAACTGGGGACTCTAGCAAAGCTGAGTCACAATCTGAAAAGGTTCACCTAGTCATGTGTCTGTGGCATGTATGTATCCGGTGGTAATACTGGAAAACAAAGTGCTTAGGGCAACGGTCAAGACTCATAAAAATAGCTGTGTTCAAGAATCAACATACTTAACTAGGAGAATCAATAACACTATCTGAAATTCTAAGTTCCTATAGATGCCAATCATTCTAAACTTCAAAGGAAAAAGTGAGATGCCAAAACTGTTCAAAAGCAAAAAGGCACAAGTCCCGCTCATCTAGTTAGAACTAATATTCATTGATATTTTGGGATTTATAGTATATTCTCTTCTTTTTATCCTATTTGATTTTCAGTTGCTTGGGGACAAGCAACAATTTAAGTTTGGTGTTGTGATGAGCGGATAATTTATATGCTTTTTGGCATTTTTTAGGTAGTTTTTAGTAGGATCTAGCTACTTTTAGGGATGTTTTTATTAGTTTTTATGCAAAATTCACATTTATGGACTTTACTATGAATTTGTGTGTTTTTCTGTGATTTCAGGTATTTTCTGGCTAAAATTGAGGGACCTGAGCAAAAATCTGATTCAGGCTGAAAAGGGACTGTTGATGCTGTTAGATTCTGACCTCCCTGCACTCGAAATGAATCTTCTGGAGCTACAGAACTCTAAATGGCACGCTCTCAACTGCGTTGGAAATTAGACATCCAGGGCTTTCTAGCAATACATAATGGTTCATACTTTGTTCGAGTTTAAACGACGCAAACTGGCATTCAACGCCAGTTCCATGCTACATTCTGAAGTTAAACGGCATAAGTACGTCACAAACTAAAGTTAAACGCCAAAAACATGTTACAACTTGGCGTTTAACTCCAAGAGAGGCCTCTGGATGTGTAAAGCTCAAGCTCAACCCAAGCACACACCAAAGTGGGCCCCGGAAGTGGATTTCTGCACTTAGACTTATTTCTGTAAACCCTAGTAGCTAGTTTAATATAAATGAAACTTTTTACTATTGTACAAAGGGTCCTTTTCCCTATTTTCTGAATTCATATCACATTTTGGAGGCTGGCCTTTCGGCCATGCCTGGACCATCACTTATTTATTTTTAACGGTGGAGTTTCTACACACCATAGATTAAGGGTGTGGAGCTCTGCTGTACCTCGAGTTTTAATGCAATTACTACTATTTTCTATTCGATTCAAGCTTATTCTTGTTATAAGATATCATTCGTACTTCAACCTGATGGATGTGATGATCCGTGACACTCATCATCATCCATCCTTATGAACGTGTGCCTGAAAACCACCTCCGTTCTACCTAAGATTGAATGAATATCTCTTGGATTCCTTAATCAGAATTTTCGTGGTATAAGCTAGAAACCTTGTTTGTGGTATTCCGAGTAGGATTCAGGGATTGACTGATTGTGATGAGCTTCAAACTCGCGATTGTTGGACGTGGTGACAGATGCAAAAGAATCAATAGATTCTATTCCGACATGATCGAGAACTGACAGATGATTAGCCGTGCTGTGACAAGAGCATTTGGACCATTTTCACTGAGAGGATGGGAAGTAGCCATTGACAACGGTGATGCCCTACATACAGCTTGCCATGGAAAGGAGTAAGAAGTATCGGATGAAAGCAGTAGGAAAGCAGAGATTCAGAAGGAACACAGCATCTCCATACACTTGTCTGAAATTCCTACTAATGAATTACATAAGTATCTCTATCTTTACTTTATGCTTTATTTATCCTTATTTTCAAAAACTCCATAACCATTTATTATCCGCCTAATTGAGATTTACAAGATGACCATAGCTTGCTTCATACCAACAATCTCCGTGGGATCGACCCTTACTCACATAAGGTTTATTACTTGGACGACCCAGTGCACTTGCTGGTTAGTTGTGCGAAGTTGTGAAGTATGTGAGTGAACCATAGTGGTGTGCACCAGTTTTTGGAGCCATTGCTAAGAATTATTCGAGTTATAAAAAGTGTAAATCACAATTTGCCTATCACTTTAGGTTGAGAGTCCAACCATACTCTAGCTCTGTCCCTTACAGCAAAAGGGAAAAGCATAAGCTTGTAGACCTCGGGATCAACCCCATTGGTCTTAACAGTATCACAGATCTGCAAGAATTCAATTAAGAACTGAAAAGGATCTTCTGAAGGATGTCCATGAAACATGCAATTCTGTTACATCAGAGAAACTAATTGAGGCTTTGGCTTAGAATTGTTTGCTCCAATGGCAGGGATTGAGATGCTTCTACCATGGAAGTTGGAATTTGGTGCAGTAAAGTCACCAAGCATCTTCCTTGCACCTCCACCATTGTTATTGGGTTCGTCCATCTCTACTTCTTTTTCGAAAATTTCAGTAAAGTCCTCTTTAGAGTGTTGTGTTTTAGCTTCTCTTAGCTTTTTCTTCAGAGTCCTTTCAGGTTCAAGATCTGCTTCAACAAGAATGTCCTTGTCCTTGCTCTTGCTCATATGAAAAAGAAGAGAACAGAAAAGAAGAGGAATCCTCTATGTCACAGTATAGAGATTCCTTTATGTGAGTAGAAGAAGAAAATAATAGAAGAAGAAAAATTCGAACACAGAGAGAGAAGAGAAGAGGGTTCGAATTTTGAGTAGAAGAGAGGTGTTAATAGATAAATAAATAAATAGAAGGAGATGAGAGAGAGAGAGAATTCGAATATTAAAAGAAGAGAGAGGAGAAATATTTTTATTTTTATTTTATTTATGATGTTAGTTTCAAAAATTAGGAGAAGAAATAGAATAAAATTAAAATTTAAAATAATTAGTTAATTAAAAAGAATTTTAAAAAAGAGGAAGGTGGTTTTCAAAAATTAGAGAGAGAAAATTAGTTAGGTGGTTTTGAAAAAGATAAGAATTTTAAAAAAACAAAAAGTCAATTAGTTAGTTGAAAAAGATTTGAAAATCAATTTTGAAAAGATAAGAAGTTAGAAAAGATTTTGAAATTAAAGTTTGAAAAAGATATTATTTGAAAAAGATTTGGTTAGAAAAAGATATGATTGAAATTTATTTTGGAAAAGATTTGATTTTTAAAATTAAAATTGATTACTTGGCTAACAAGAAATTAAAAGATATGATTTTAGAATTTAAAGATTAAACCTTTCTTAACAAGAAAGTAACAAACTTGAAATTTTTGAATCAATCACATTAATTGTTAGTAAAGTTTTTGAAGATTTGAAATAAAGATAAGAAAAAGATTTTGAAAATTAAAAAATTTTCGAACAAATAAAAGAAAAAATGAAAAAAAATTTATTTTTGAAAAAGTATTGAAAAGATAAGATTTTTAAAAAAATGAAATACTGACTTGACTAACAAGAAACAACTTCTTTTAAAAATTTTTGATTAAGTCAACCCAAAATTTCAAATTTTATGAGAAAAATAAGGGAAAGATATTTTTTGATTTTTTGAATTTTTAATGAAAAGAGAGAAAAACACAAATATGACACAAAACATGAAAATTTTGGATCAAAACCAATGATGCATGCAAAAACACTATGAATGTCAAGATGAACACCAAGAACACCTTGATGATCATGATGAATATCAAGAACTTATTTTTGAAAAATTTTTCAAGAGAGAAAAACATGAAAGACATCAAACTTAGAAATTTCCAATGTTTAGACTCTATGAATGCAAAAATGCATATGAAAAATAACAAAAGACACAAAACAAGAAAATATGAAGATCAAACAAGAAGACTTACCAAGAACAACTTGAAGATCATGAAGAACACATGCATGAATTTTTTGAGAATTTTTTGAGAAAAATAAAAAATATGCAATTGACACCAAACTTAAAAGTTGACTCTAGACTCAAACAAGAAGCACAAAATATTTTTTATATTATGATTTTATTAATTTTTTTGGATTTTTCGAAAATAATTTTTAGAAAAAAACAAAAAAGAAGAAAAAATTTTTTTGGAAAACTTTTTGAAAATAAGATAAAAATTACCTAATCTGAGCAACAAGATGAACCGTCAGTTGTCCAAACTCGAGCAATCCCCGGCAATGGCGCCAAAAACTTGGTACAGGAAATTATGATACACAATGGCGCCAACAACTTGGTACGCACAATTGTAATCTCAACTCTTTTTCACAACTTCGCACAACTAACCAGCAAGCGCACTGGGTCGTCCAAGTAATAAACCTTACGTGAGTAAGGGTCGATCCCACGGAGATTGTCGGTTTGAAGCAAGCTATGGTCATCTTGTAAATCTCAGTCAGGCGGATTAAAATGGTTATTGAGTTTTGATAATTAAAATATAAATAAAACGTAAAATAAAGATAGAGATACTTATGTAATTCATTGGTGGGAATTTCAGATAAGCGTATGGAGATGCGTTGTTCCTTCTGAATCTCTGCTTTCCTATTGCCTTCATCCAATCCTTTAGACTCCTTTTTATGGCAAGCTGTATGTTGGGTGTCACCGTTGTCAATGGCTACTTCCCGTCCTCTCAGTGAAAATGGTTCTCTATGGTTTCCCGCATGGCTAATCAGCTGTTGGTTCTCGATCGTGTAGGAATAGGATTTACTATCCTTTTGCGTCTGTCACCACGCCCTTCAGTTGCGAGTTTGAAGCTCGTCACAGTCATCTCTTCCCAGATCCTACTCAGAATACCACAGACAAGGTTTAGACTTTCTGGATCTCAGGAATGCTGCCAATGGACTCTAGCCTATACCACGAAGATTCTGATCTCACGGAATGGAAGGCTCTGTTGTCAAGAGAGGCTACCATGCGCATGGACCAGGAATCCAAGAGATACACATTCAAGCTTGTTTTCATGTAGAACGGAAGTGGTTGTTGTTCATACCCTGGGTCGAGGTCAACCTGCAGAGCTCCACACCTTAATCTATGGTGTGTAGAAACTCCACCGTTGAAAATACATAAGTGAAAATAGGGTAGGCATGGCCGTGAGGCCAGCCTCAATTTCTAAGGACTAACAATGATCAAAGATGTTCCAAAAGCTCATCCAAAGATGTCTAATACAATAGTAAAATGTTCTATTTATACTAAACTAGTTACTAGGCTTACAGAAACAAGTAAATGATGCAGAAATCCACTTCCAGGCCCACTTGGTGTGTGCTTGGGCTGAGCATTGAAGCTTTCACATGTAGAGGTCTTCCTTGGAGTTAAACGCCAGTTTGTAACTTGTTTCTGGCGTTTAACTCTGCTTTGCAACTTGTTTCTGGCGTGTAACGCCAGAATAAGGCAGAAAGCTGGCGTTAAACGCCAGTTTGTGTCATCTAAACTCGGATAAAATATGGACTGTTATATGTTGATGGAAAGCCCTGGATTTCTACTTTTCAACGCAGTTGAGAACGCGCCATTTAGATCTCTGTAGCTCCAAAAATTTTATTTCGAGTGTAGGAAAGTCAGAATCCAACAGCATCTGCAGTCCTTTGTCAGCCTCTGAATCAGATTTTTGCTCAGGTCCCTCAATTTCAGCCAAAAAATACCTGAAATCACAAAAAAACACACAAACTCATAGTAAAGTCCAGAAATGTGAATTTTGCGTAAAAAATAATAAAAATATACTAAAAACTAACTAAATCATACTAAAAACTATATGAAAATAATGTCAAAATGCGTATAAATTATCCGCTCATCACATATAATCCTTTTATTTTGGATAATTAGAGTTTTGTTGGCATATAAATTGAAATTTATTCATCACCCTCTAATTGGAATTAATTGACCAAGGAATTGGCTGTTGATGAATTTTAGAGGAGACTAGAAAGGTCTAAGGAATTAGGGTCTAGTCAGATATAGTTTGCCATAAATTAAATCGTACATGATTAAAATAGTTAGTAAAAAAAGTTCATCCAGAAAAATATATAACTCTGAAGCCTTAACTGTTTTCTCTAATATTTTATTTTCAACTTATATACTTGCGTTCCTGCCTTCTGATATTTTCAACTTAAACCTTTTGAACATCCAAACGCTATTTTCTACTTGCCTAACTAAGCTCATCAATCAACCATTGTTGCTTGATCCATCAATTCTCGTGGGATTGACCCTCACTCACCTGAGGTATTACTTGGTACGACCCGGTGCACTTGCCGGCTAGTTTGTGGTTGTAAAAACCGCACCACTGAGTACTAATAGGATGTTATCTTAATATCATTTTTGTTTATATCCCTTGTTGGATTTTTTTGTTGATGTTATATTTTGCTAGTTGGTTTTCAATTTCTTTGTTGAACATTATTTGACTACCAAGTGAATGAAAATTGCCCTCAAGCTTCTTCAATCTTTTTGAATTGCATGATTTAGTTGCCATGTGATTTGAATTCTTTTCTTTGATTAGGCAATTTTTTGATATTGGATGTTGTGCATTTATCTTAATGCATTGTGTTTCTTGATCATATGTATCCATATGTTATATATTTGCTTAAATGCTTTCATGCTTCTTTATCGCATGTTTGGTTATCTTAACCTACGAGTTTAGAGCATCTCAAGCACACTAGAATGAGTGAAGTGCATTATTCTGTTGTGTAAATTATGACAAAATTTTTGTGCTAGTGTGCGTGTGTTCTAAATCGTACGCAATTTAGAACTCACACACTCTTTTCTTCAATATCACACTAATTCACTCACTTCTTTCTAGTGATTATTACCTCATTCCAATAATTTATGCTTCCTTGCTTTTGCATTTACTTGTCTTCTTATCCTATTTTCTATTTTCAGGATGCACCATAAACAACAAAGGAAGCGGGAGAGAGAACATGCAGCAACCGGTTGACCTACCAGCTGAAGGTAGCAACTCGGAGAGTCATCGTATCCCTTGTTCATCTTTGACTGCACCGAGGACGGTGAAAACTTTTAAGTGTGGGGAGGTCGTCCGACCAGTCAGCATTTTTGGGTGACAAGTTTCTAATCCCAACACTTTTGCATTTTATTTTTTTTAGGTCTTCTAGGATTTTTAGTGCATATATATATATATATATATATCAAAATCATGATATTTTCCAAGGATTTATTCTATAAGGCACCCCAATTGATTTGAGTAGAAATTTTTCATTGAACTTGCTTGAACTATACATTGTGGATCATGTTTTTGGGCTATGAACACAAGCATGTGAGATTTTGAGCCTAATTGTGTGGTTACATCATATAACCACTAATTTTCATTCTTGTGTGCATTATTCTCTTCCTATGATTGTAATCTTTGATTTGTTTGATTCTTTATGTCCATTATTTCATGTATGAATGCATTTATATTATTGAAGACATCATTTCATTTAGCTCACTTACCCAAATAGCCTCACCTTTTATCTTCCATTGTTAGCCAACTTTGAGCCTACGATTAACCCACTTTGTTCTTTAATTTAGCACATTACAAGCTTTAAACTGAAAAACAATAAATGTCCTTAATTTGGATCTTTGATTAGCTTAGACTAGTGAGTGTGTGTATCATTCAAGTGTGGGAAAACTTGGGACATTGGTTGAGGTAAAAAGGTGTTTTTGTATTTTGTTGAAAATATTGGAAATTGGGTACATACTCATGTATTAATTAAATGTTTAAACCATATACATTGATACCTTTGTATATAATTACACAAAAAAAAAGGATAAAAAGAAAGAAAAAAAGAAAAGCAATAAAAAGGGGACAAAATGCCCCAAAGTAAAGTTCAATAAAAATCAATGCATATGTGTGGTGATCAAAAAGAGAATGCATGAGTATGTGAAAAAGTGAAGAATGGGTAGTTAAGTTAGCTTTGAAATTGTATAGGTTGTCATAGGTTAGGTGGGAAGCTGAAGTTAATCAAAGATTCAAATTTCAAGCTCACTTGACCATATGCATCCTACCTTTACCCTAACCCTATTACAACCTTATGGAAAGACCTCAAGATAATTGTATGCATGCATGAAATAATTGTTGATTGTTAGATGAAAAACAAATATTGGAAAGCATGATTATGGGATAATTGAGTGAATCAACCCTATACACTTGAGCAACTAGAGAGGATACACATCTGGTGAGGGTTCGATTGCTCAATTACATGTTTTCACCTAGAATCATCACTTTTCTTGCAAGTTTGTAAAAATCTTTAATAACTCAATTCAATTGTGGATTTGATTTGATTGCTATTACTTTAGCCCTTATGCTTATATATATTTTCTTGGAAATTGATTTATTTTGACCAAGTAGTTGCATTCATTTAGATAGATTGCATGTAGATAGGTTGCTTATAATTAGTTACATTGAATAAATGTTGATACCCTTTGTTTCTTTCTTGATTCTAGAATGAGGACATGCTTGGTTTAAGTGTGGGAAGGTTGATAAACCCCATTTTTAAGGCTTATCTTGTGCTAAATTTGAGGGATTTTATCATCTTTTCCCACATTTATTCAATGAAATAGCATGGTTTCATGATTTTCTCCTAATTTGTGCATGAAAGTGAAAACATGCTTTTTAGGCCATTAATTGCTAATTTTAATTCACCTTTGATTTCACTAGATGTCTTGATGTGTTTGTTAGTGAATCCAAGTTGAAAAGGCTAGGAACTGATCAAAGGAGTGAAGAGAAAAGCATGCAAAGTGGAGAACTCATGGAAAATTAAGGATTTTGAGTGCACACATCGATGCGCACGCGTAACATACGTGCACGCGTGGAAGATGAAGTCGCATGGCGACGCGTACGCGTGACATGACGCGTATGCGTGGATGCAAAATGTCAAGCGATGCGTACGCGTGACCCATGCGTACACGTCGGTGCTCGCACGTGACCTCATTAAAGTGAAAATGCTGGGGGCGATTTCTGAGCTTCCCAGGCCTAAATCCAACTCATTTCTGAGCCTATTACATGCAGAATTCAAGAGGAGTATGGGAGAACATACATATACTTAGTTTTAGACAGAGATGTAGAATTCTAGAGAGAGAGGCTTTCTCCTCTTTCATGATTAGGGTTCTTAGTTTTATTTTTCTTTTAGATCTAGATCTACTTCTTATTTTGCTTTAATTTTTCTTTTATCTTTATTTGTTCTAGTATTTTACTTCTCTTGTAGCTCCTTTATATTGTTAATTTTAGTTTATGAACTCTTATATAGATCTCCATTTCTTTTCAATGCAATTTATGATTTCCATGCCTTTTTTATATTTGCTCTAGTTTCTTATTGTTAATTTCTTGCTTTTGTAGTTATAGTTCCCTTTAATTCTTAAAATTTATGATGTTTACCTTTATTTCCTTCTAAGTGTCTGATGAAATGTTTCTTTTAGCTATAGCTTATATTTTTCTCCTCTTGGCTTGAGTTGAGTAATTGGTGACGCTTGAGTTATCAAACTCTCTTGTTGATTGATAATTGGAAGTTGCTAGTCAATTTGAATGCCACTAAAGCTAGTCTTTCACCATGATTTGAGTAGGACTTGTGGTCTCAAGTTGATATCCACTTGACTTTCTTTCATAGTTAGAGGTTAACTAAGTGGAGCAATGAACAATTCTTGTCACAATTGATAAGAATAACAATGATAGGACTTCCAGTTCTCATACGTTGCAAAGAGTTTTTTATCATTTGAGTTTTATTTAATTTTCTTTTCCCTTATTCAAAACCCCAAAATATACAATCCATAACCAATAACTGAGCACACTTTCCTGTAATTCCTTGAGAGACGACCCGACGTTTAAATACTTTGGTTTATTTTTATTGGGGTTTGTACTTGTGACAAATAAATTTTTTATTGAGGAATTATTTGTTGGTTTAGAACTATACTTGCAATGAGATTTCATTTGTGAAATTCTTTACCGATAGACAATTTTCCCTCATCAGACACATATTGGGGTCTTTGTATCCGATATGTCTTCAATTTTTGGAACCCCTCAGTAATCGAGATGTGACTGGTTGTGTATTTATGTAATTACACTGTACTTTATATATTTTCGTAAATTTTATATTTATTTAATTTAAATAAGAGGAAAGTGACAATTAGATCCTCAAAGATGTTGACCTTAGACAAATTTGTTCTTAAAGAAAAAAAGTACCAACTAGGTCCTCCAAAATAGCAAACGGTGGACATGTATGTTATTCTATCAATAAATAGTATGAAACGAAACCGAATTGTCCATGTATTTCATTATTTACAGTGATGCATGTCTCGTTAGATGTAGTTTTGGACATTTAAGCATTTATTATCTTTTGAATTTTTATATATCCTTTATCAACAACTCTCTATATATCACAAGAGGCCTGCTACACATACAAGCATTTTTGGCTTACAAGCTATACAAGTTGGCCCAAGTCCAAGAAAAAAATACGCGCACCACTCCTTTAAATTGAGTGTCTAACGCATGCGCCTTACAACACGTTCATTATGCCACACTCTTCCTTTTCTTCCTCAATCAAAACACAGACCATCAAGATTCAAGCGACATTCAAAACAAACTATGATTTTGCGAAGAGTAGAAGAAATCAAGAAGAAAAGATACAAATCTCCATTAAAAATCACCAGAAAAAACAAAGAAACATTATTCAAGGTACTGTTTTACTGTTCTTTTAGGTTTTTTTCTAGATTGTCTCCCTCATCCTTAACCAACAAAACATTAAAAGATTTCAAGAAGAAATATACTGTCTCCCCTCTGATATTGGGTGTATTTCTTAAATTTGTTGGGTGTATTTCTGTAATCCTTTGGGTGTATTTCTGTAATCGTTTGGTTTATTTCTGTAACCGTTTGGGTGTATTTCTGTAATTCTTTGGGTGTATTTCTATAATCCTTTGGGTATATTTCTATAATTATTTGGGTGTATTTCTAAAGTTCCATTATCTTCAAAACAATTTCAAAGCTTGATTTCAGAAACCATGAAAATCGAAAAAAAAAAACAGAAGGAGATCGAAGGCAAAGAGAGAACGCACGAAGGAGATCGAACAAATTTGGCAAGAAACTCGAAAAGGAAACGAAATCTTTTCAAAAATGGAAGTTATATATTTATGCATTAATTGATTTGGATTGATTTAAAAGTCTAAGGCCCGTAACATAAGCAGCGCGTTTATGGAGTTTCGTTCCCTTCAGACTTGTAAAGCTTATAAGCGCAAAACACTTGTATGTAAAGATTAATCCATATCACAAATCCTATCAAAATAAATGAAGTTTTCTCCAAAAATTGTTATTTACATTACTATCTTTCATAGATAATCATGTCAGGCCACCGTTTACTATTCTAAAAAATTAAATTGATATTTTTTTTAGAAACTAATTTGTTCGAAGTTGGAATTTTCCTAAACCTAATTGTTAGTTTACTGTTTAAATAAAATAGAAAATCCAAACTTCTTGGTATAAATATTTAAAAGAAAAAAAAAAGGTAGTAGCCTAGTAGGAATAGATTGGAACATTGGTGTTCGTATCTGGGAGAGGGAAAGTGTGTTTGCGTGGCTGTTTTGTTTGCATCTGTAGCAGTGAGTGGGGTTGAGACTATTCCATTCCAATGGATCTTGATAGCAACGCTCCCAATTCTGCGATCAAGAAAATAATAAAAAATAAAAAATAAAAAAAAAACAATAAAATAAGGAAAAAAATATTTCCATTTTCTTAAAAAGTTTTTTACCTTGTAGGTTTCATTTCTTTCACTCTGCTATCATATAAACCATTCATGTTTTTCATGGTTGGATTATGGTAAAGTTTGTTCCTTTCTTTTGGTAATGTTTGTGGCTACCCTTATGGATTTTGACGTTCATCCTTGATCCTCTGAATTTCGTAACTTTACGTGTTGTTTCAAACAATTATGTTTGTATTTTTCTATTTTCCCCTTAAAAAAAAATGGAACACAACTTTTTTGTAGACAAATTTTGTGTGTATGTGTGTGTGTTTTTCTTCCTAGTATGATTCTTTTAGTTTAACTTTTTCACGTTGTGGGGTTGTTTGGGGCTGCTAAAATGGTGATTTCCTCCTTGGTTTGCCCGTCAGCGTTGCTATGCACAAAAAAGTCTTTTAGAGCCTTTCCTCTTCCATGAATGCTTTTGGCCTTTTCAGGCTTAAAAAAATGTCTCAAAGTTCCTCTTCATTGTTATGACTCATCATTTTTATAATCCTCTTCTGAATGTTACGGCAAATTAAATTTATGGTCAATGATTACTGGGATTTTTTTTTTCCTTACGTTTTCAAATCAGCGTGGACAAGTTTATGTCTTTAATTTTCAATACTCAATTGTAACTGAACCAAATTTCCAACACTATAGTTTGCAATGCCCTAAACTTTAAATGCTTACGACTATTGTCTCTAAAGAGTGTAACAATTTGTATGGTAAGCTCATCATGCTTGTAATAGTTGTAAAGAACTATTTGGGAATGTGAAAGTGAAACCATATCTATCATGATTTTATTACCTCAAGGAGGAGCTCACATGTGTTTTTTCTTCTCTTGTCAGGATGCCATTGTAGGCGACAATGAAAACTCTTATGAATGTGGGAGAGTCCTCTGGTAGTGGTGACCTCTGCAAGAGCTCCACCTCAGGATCGCTCAATTCAAACAATCCCAATGGTTATGATGATATTTCATGTCAGGATGATGAGGATATGATTGATGAAGATGAAATGGATGAAGATCCTGATTATGGCTCTGAATTTGATTACATTGAGGACTTCTACGATGATGTTTATTCAAGTATGCAGGATCAATTTGACAATTTACCTACTGGGGTTGAAGCGTCACTGCTTTGGTTGAAGGATATTGGTTCAAGTGAATGCAAGCAAGTTGGTGCTTCTGAAGGATCAAGTTCCCATGGAAAAGCAGAAGCCAAGGATGATATTGTCATGCAAAAAATATTGGCAATTTAAGCAATTTGATGTTGTTGATTCTTTTCCTGATCATTTCTTTGATAAGCAGGGTACTTCAGAGGTGCAGGTAATGATATTGGAAAACTGTTTCTAAGTTATATCTACCAACCTAATGTTCAAGCTTTTGATTGTTTGCTCTACAGCGACCCAAGAACTGGCCAAAAGAATCCAGGAGGAGTGGAAAATTTTTAGGGGAATTCGCAAGGTATTCCTTTTTTAAGTAATCCACTATGTCCTGCATCTATAAAAATAATGTTTGCTATATGGTAAGGTATGCATATGCATTTCACAAACTTATTTTTGCCGAAACAGTATTTGTTAAAAGTTAGTGAATCCCGGATGCAGCTTCTGAGGGCTGCCATCATTGGACCTCAAGGCACTCCATACCACGATGGTCTTTTCTTTTTTGATTGCTCCTTTCCTGATAACTATCCTGCTTCTCCCCCGGTATGTATCATCTCTTAAATATTCCACGTGTTATTATAGAAGGTTCCTTTTGCTGTATGTGATGTAAACCTGTATTATCTTACTGCAGAAAGTTTACTACCACTCCGGGGTCCTTTAGGATAAATCCAAATTTATATAACTGTGGAACAGTCTGCCTTAGTCTTTCTGGCACTTGGCAAGGTAGGGATAATGAGCCTGGATACCCAGAATCATATGGAGCCACTCGAGATGGGCATAGAAGATCTAAGGAGTACAGTGATAATGCATTTCTTTTATCCTTGAAGACAATGATGTATACGATGCGCAAACCTCCAAAGGTTTGGCATCTAGAACAAATTTCTTTTTCTCATTCTTTGAATATGGTATTGTCTTGATAGTTTTGATATCATACATGCATGCATAAATCATGGGCTTATACATCTTAGCATTTTATTCCTCTGCAGCATTTTGAGGATCTGGTTGCTGACTTGCTGGCCATTTCCGGGCCCGAGCCATACTCCGAGGGGGCTCCTGTTGGCTCAGTCATATATAATCTTGGTCCAACTATTAGCAATAGTGCAGCTAAGAACCAGAAAGAATTTCAGTTAGCTGTCCATAGAATGATGAACACTCTTATTGCCTTTTTCACTAAGAACAGATCCACTGATTGGGAGGAATTTCGGTCGCCGGAGATTTTGAATATGTCTGCTGCAGCTAGTGCAACTCTAACAGAGTGTTACAACAGTGTGTCTGGTGTAGCAGCATTAACCCTTTAATCTCTGAAGCCCTATTAGGATGGATGTTCATGCTATGAATAAGGAGTGCTAGTTAGGTTTCTTTATTTGCTTACTTTTGGTGGCACTTTTGATGTCCCACATCATGATTCTCATTGTTGATTATGCCGCCAACCTGTAAAAATTTGACATGCTAGTTTAGGGTTTTTGATTTTCAAAATGGCTTCTAAATTAGGCAGAGAATAGTTTTTCCAAGACATTTCTGCTTGGATTCTCCAAATTACTGGTTCTTTAATCTCAATTTAACTACTAGTTGTTCAATGCACATGCTTCCATTTATGTCTTATTTCTTCATATTTTTTTTGGGTTAATTTGGAACAATATTTATGAATATTATAACTGTACAAAGGTCTTTGGCTATGTCATCTTCTAATCTAATAATATAGGTGCTGGTGAAAGTCTAACACCATGTTGTATACTTACTTTGTCAGTAAGTATTCAGTAATCAGTATCATCCAAATGTTCTTTTTTGTTTTTTAACTCGCTTTTGTGATGGAAGTTTTCAAATAAATCATGTCATAACAAACTTAGTTTAAATAGGAATCAAGTTCATTGTTTACCAATTACAAGACAAATGCACTCCTCAATTGAGTTTTTCTGAGTTAAATCATATATTTAGAAGAAAAATTATTAAAAGTCATAATTTATTCTCCTGATTATTCTTTTAACTTTTAAATAATTTTTTAAGAAATTATCTTTTTAAATTTTTATTTATTTAAACATCAAGAGAATAATTTAAAGGATAAATTAAAACTCTTAGTTATATCTCTTTTTAGAATGCTAAATTAAATCAAAAAATCTTGCTATATGTTATAAGCATTTGGAACCAAATCCGAAGTGATTTTACCAATTGAAATCTTCTCTTATTTAATAAACACCCAAAATGCAAGATTTAATTTTCAAATCAAATAGTTTTCTTTTGTATGCATGTTTAAAATTTAAAAAGGTAAACCTTGCTGCACAAGTAGTCCCCAACCTGACAAAATTGCCTTAAAGAGGAGAACGTATATGCTTTCATGGCTTTTTGATATTTTATTTTTTATAATAATAATTGAAGAAACAACAACAACAACAGTAACTAATTAAATAAACTAATAATGAATTTGGTTTGGTCAGCATGATGATACACTTGTGTATGCAGTAATTTATTTGTTAGGGACAACAAAAAAGCAAACTAAATTCTGTAGACTTCCTTTTGATTTTCTCTTTAAGCTGTCTTCAATTTGGAAAGAAAATCTTATGAGATCAAAACAAATTTCGTTAGCTTCAGTCGCTTGATACATTTCTGTTGAGTTAAGAAATTAACTAAATTAATTAGTGATGACAAACATTATTTTTGGACAAATAAATGATTAGTGTTGATTAATTATAATTTCATATTACTAATTATTTATAAAACTGCTGCAGGCCAAAATCTGATTTACAGCCCAAATGGAATGGAAAATAAAACAAGGCTAATGGGTTAATGAAATAAACAAAGCCCAAAAAGGAATCAAAGCTGAGAAATCAAAACGGGCCAAGCTAATGGATACCCGATCCAAGCCTGTGTCCATCAATTCAAGTTAATCCCACCAAACTTCTCATACAAGATTGAAGCCTTCATTCCCTCTCACTTGCTTTTACCAAAGCAACGTTCCTCTCTATGTGGTCTAAGTCAAATCAGTTTCAGAAAAGTAAGAAAGAGAAAGAGAGAAAGAGCTTCTTCACCAAGATAGTCACCAAAGAAGCAAGAAAGAGAAACTAAGCTTGAAAGGCAGAAGTCATCTCAACAAATCCAAACCAAATCAAGCTTAGGTTATAGGTAAATCTTTTCCTCATACATGCAACTCGGTCTTATCTCTTCTTCCTAACTCTCTGCTCTATCCGAAATGGGATACATGGGAAAGAGAATTTTTGTTCTTCCCTATGGCATTCAAGGGAAAGTTGTTTTCTGCCCTATTTTGCTTCACATCTACGGTCACAAGTGATACTTGGGGACCAAGTAGTTTTTCAATGGCTAAGATCAAGTTGACCATGAGAAGATTTCTATGGTTACTGCTTTGTGGCTTTCGGTCAAGATGAGGAAGTCAGAGGGAAAGCTTCTACTCTGGGGATTAAGGTAAGAAAAAAAGTGAATCTGTGGGTTGGTGAAGCTCAAGGCTCAAGGTGTTGACCTTGGAAGAAGAACCAAGCAACATGCAAGGAGATAAAAAGAAGCTTGCTATTCATTCAGGAAGTAAGGAGAGAAAACCAGAGAGTGAGAACAGTGTTCTGTTAAGAAGTTCCTCTACTTGGATAATGCTTTCTTTCAAAGAAGCATTCGGCCAATACTGAAGAACTGCATCTGAGGTTTGCGAATCTGGTTTTGCACATAGCTAATAGGCTGCTGATGAAGTCAATCTCCTTCATGTTTTACTGATTGTAATTTACTTTTCTAAGTTTATCTTTCTGTAATTTCTTATGAGAAAAGACATTGTGAGAAAGCTCAAGTAAAAGTCATGAGTGGAAAAAGGCTGAGTGATACACTTGAGAGAAAAGCCTAGAGTTATTTTCTGATTTCTTTAGGTATGTTTATGTCTTGTATCTTGTACCTGTGAGGTACCCCTTTCTTAGTTGGGTTAGCACTAAGAGTGAATAGTTAAGTATTAGCATAGCCAATGTCAAGTTAGGTTAGAACTTGAGTGTGAAAGGATTGTGTCAATCCTGTGAAATTGGTGTATGTAATACTGTTAACTATAGTAAAATTCTTCCATAGTTGTGGAGGAGACTGGATGTAGGTTGCATAGCACAAGGCAACTGAACCAGGATACATGCTGGTGTTAGCTTTTTCTTCTCTGCCATGTTCTGTTTTCTGATATTCATGAGACAAAAATAAATTGTCTCATAAATTTCTGCTGCTGAGTTCAAACAGAATTAGAATTGTAATTTTGTCTAAAAAGGGTCATAACAGCAACTAAAAAGAAGGCATAGATTCAATCCCCCCTTCTCTAAGCCTACCACAACCTTCAATTGGTATCAGGAGCTAAGGTCTCAAGAATCAAGCTTAACCGCTTGGAGCAAAGATCCAATGGCGAACAACTTGGGCACAACCACAGTTGCCTACACCCTCACTGAAGGCCAGTCAAACAACCGGCCACCTTTCTTCAACGGAAAGAACTATTCCTACTGGAAAGAAAGGATAAGGATCTTCATCCAATCCATTGACTACAACATATGGAAGATTGTTGTAAGTGGTCCCAAGATCCCAACAAAAATAAGTGCTGATGGAGTGGTGACTCCAAATGAAGAATCTGAATGGAATGAAGATGACAAAAAAAGATAGAGCTGAACGCTAAAGCAATCAACCTTCTTCACTGTGCTATCAGCTTTGAAGAGTACCGGAAGGTGTCTAGATGCAAGACAGCCAAAGAAATCTGAGAAAAACTCCAGGTTACACACGAAGGCACTAAACAAGTCAAAGAAACGAGGATTGATATGCTGCGAAAAGAGTATGAGATGTTTAGCATAAAGGATGGAGAAAGCATTGATGAAGCGTTTGAGAGATTCTCAATCATAATCAACAACTTTGATGCTATGGGTACAAACTATGCAGAACAAACCTTGGTGAGAAAACTCCTTAGAAGCCTCACAAAAGAGTGGGAAAACACTACCACTGTCCTAACCGAGAGTAACAACATAAGTCCCATAACCTATGATGAGCTGAGAGGAAAATTCCTTGCCTATGAAGCCACACACACAAACACAGACTCAAAGAAAAAGGGAATAGCCCTCAAGTCACAAATAGAACCAAAAGAGAGTGAGTCTAGTGATGGTATTTCAGATAACGAGCTTTTGTTTTTTGCTAGGAGATTTAGAAGGATGATGAAGAGCAAGGGCAAATACAAGGGTTCAAGTTCAAAGGAGTACAAGATAGACTTGAGCAAGGTGACGTGTCATCATTGCAAGGAGGCTGGACACTTCAAGTCAAACTGTCCAAAGCTCAAAAAGGAGGACAAATGAAAGAAGAAAAGGAAGAGAGTACTCATGGCAGCTTGGGAAGATCTTGAGAATGACTCAAATGAAGAAGAAGAATCTGAAGGAGATAACAAAGACTGCTTCATGGCTGGAAACAACAATCTTGATGAGGTAAACTATTATGATTTAACCATTGAAGACTTGCATGCTATTATTGATGATCTCACTTTAAACACATCAAAACTGCTTGATAAATACAATGAATGCAGATCTGAAAGAGATGTGTTAAGAGATGAAAATGAATTTTAAAAGAAAAAGTGAAGGAAACTGAATGTGCTTTGGACATCATTGAAGAAAACAGATTTCTAAAATCTGAACTTGAAAAATTAAAAGCAAAGCACATTGTGGATCCTTCACATGAGTTAATTGCTGAAAATGAAAGATTAAATGATAAGATTAGAAGACTGAATGGTGACTTAGCAAAATTTGCTCAAGGTTCTAGTAACTTGGACAAATTACTTGCAAGTCAAAGACCATTGTTTGAAAAATCTGGTTTAGGCTACATAGCCAAGGAAGATGCAGTTTCTAATATTTCCTCTATAAAATTTGTGGCTTCTTCATCAAATACCAAAACCATAACAAACAAATCTGGTATTGAAAATACTCCAACACTTGAAGAAAAATTTGATGAAGTACACACAAGTGAAACTATGCCTTCACCAAGAACTGAACCGAGTTCAAACCGGCCAGGTTTGGGTTACATTTCGAAAAATGAGGCTGTTTTCAAGAAACCACCATTTTACAACAAAACCTCATATTCGAAAGGTAAAAATGTTCAAAGAAATTCTGGTGAAAATGCTTTTGTAAAGAGGAATAACTTTAATAAAAATCAGTTTGTCAAAAGAAATGCATCTCCTCCAAAAACCAGAAAATTTCAACACTTTAAACATTTCAAGCAATATAACTCACCTCAAGTTCAACGACACACGTCAGAAAATCATTGTGTCAATTGCAAGAAATTTGGTCACTCATATGTACAATGTTTTATTGAAAAAAGAGTTGTTGGAAACAAAGTTTACAATATTGTTTGTGATTTCAATGCACTTGGGCAACCAAGATGGATTAACTTCAAAGGATCCAAATTAATTTGGATACCTAAGGCTACTTGAAACTCATCATGCAGATTTGCCTAGCATCCACTTGAATGCTGTGTTGTTAATGAAAAAATAAATGAAGTGATGTTTGTTGCCAAGCGTTTCAATAATATGTATGGACTTACTCTTGATGAACTAAAGGATCAAAATATAGCTTGCTTCACTCTAAAGAATCTGAAAAGTGGTTATGGCACAAGAGATTAGGCCATGCAAGTATGTTTCAAATAAACAAACTTGTAAAGAAAGAATTAGTAAGAGGTCTCCCTTTGATAAAGTTTGACAAAGACATCACTTGTGATGCTTGCCAAATGGGAAAACAAAAAAAAGTTCTTTTAAACCAAAGAAAGAATCTCTACTAAAAGACCACTTGAGTTGCTACACATTGATTTATTTGGTCCAACAAGAACTCAAAGCCTAGGTGGTAAACATTATGGTTTAGTAATTGTGGATGAGTATACTAGGTTTGGTTGGGTTTTATTTCTTGCACACAAAAATGAAGCTTTTTCAGCCTTTGAACATTTTTGCAAGAAACTTCAAAATGAAAAGGATTTAAAAATATCTTCTATAAGAAGCGATCATGGAACTGAATTTGAAAATAATTTGTTTGAATCATTTTGTGAGGAATTTGGAATATCTCACAACTTCTCTTGTCCAAGAACACCACAACAAAATGGTGTTGTGGAAAGAAGAAATAAAAGCATACAAGAGATGACAGAGCTATGCTTTGTGAGAGTAATGTTCCAAAATTCCTTTGGGCTGAAGCGGTCAATACGGCTTGCCACATTTTGAATAGAACAATCATAAGAAAATTTTTGAAGAAAACCCCTTATGAACTTTGGAAAGGCTACCCACCAAACTTAGATTACTTGCACATCTTTGGATGCAAATGTTTTATTTTAAATAACAAAGAAAATTTGGGTAAATTTGATCCAAAGGCTTATGAGTGTTTATTTGTAGGATATTCCACAACTAGTAAAGCATATAGGGTTTATCATCAAGATGCTAGAATTATTGAAGAGTCCATACATGTTACATTTTGTGATACTAACTTGGTGCAAAGCATTTTGGAAGATTGTGATGCAGGAAATCAAGCTCAAAAGGAGGATGAAACCGCTCAAAATCAGAATGCTGAAAATTCAAGAGACAATTCTATTTTGTCTCATGAATCTAAAGGAAATCCTACAGCCAGCAGCGCCCAGAATCCCTTGGTGACTGAATCTGCCTCCAAGTCCACCAAACCTCGTGAGTGGAGATTCTTGAAGAATTATCCTGAGAAATTTGTCACTGGGGACGTCTCTCATAGAGTGCAAACAAGGTCTTCCACTAGAAAGGCAAATGAAGAATCCAACATTGCCCTTCTATCACAAATAGAGTCTCAAAACGTCAAGGAAGCACTTTGTGACCCTTCTTGGGTTAAAGCTATGGAGGATGAGCTTCATGAGTTTGAAAAGAACCAAGTATGGACTTTGGTTCCAAGGCCAAGTGGAAAGAAAGTGACCGGCACCAAGTGGATATTTCGGAACAAGTTGGGAGAAGATGGTAGCATTGCAAGAAACAAGGCAAGGCTAGTGGCTCAAGGATATGACCAAGAAGAAGGAATAGACTTTGATGAATCCTTCGCCCCTGTTGCCCGACTGGAAGCCATAAGACTTCTCTTTATCTTATGCTGCATTTTGTGGTTTTAAATTATATCAAATGGATGTGAAATGTGCATTTTTGAATGGTATGATAGATAGAGAAGTGTATGTGGAGCAGCCTCCTGGTTTTGAAAATAAAGAACATTTCAATCATGTTTTTAAATTGTCTAAAGCTCCCTATGGTTTAAGACAAGCTCCTAGAGCTTGGTATGAGAGACTTAGCTCTTTTCTTTTGAAAAAATGGTTTTCAAAGAGGCACCACTGACACAACTCTATTCATCAAGAACTCTAATGATTCTTTTATTCTAGTCCAAATATATGTTGATGACATTATTTTTGGATCAGCAAATGAATCCCTTTGCTCTGAATTTGGAAAACTCATGACAAGTGAATTTGACATGAGTATGATGGGTGAACTTAATTTCTTCCTTGGGCTGCAAATTAAACGAACTGAAAAAGGTATTTTCATTCATCAAGAAAAGTATGCCAAGGAATTAGTTAAGAAATTTGGTATGGAAAATGCCAAACCCATGGGAACACCCATGCATCCTAGTTCTAAGTTAGATAAGGGAGAAACTAAGAAAGATGTTGATGAGACTAGGTATAGATGAATGATTGGTTCTCTTATGTACTTAACTTCCTCTAGACCCGATATTGTGCAAAGTGTTAGATTGTGTTCTAGGTTCCAATCCAAACCTAAAGAGTCACATCTTTCTGCAGTTAAAAGGATCATTAGATATGTTCATGGCACATCTAATTTTGGTCTTTGGTATCCTAAGATTGATGATTTTTCTGCAGTTGGTTATTGTGAGGCAGATTTTGTTGGTGATAGAGTTGATAGAAGGAGCACTTCTGGTTTATGTTGCTTCCTTGGAAAGTCCTTAAATGTTTGGTCAAGTAAGAAGCAACCAACAGTGGCATTATCCACTGCAGAGGCTGAGTATATAGCTGCTTCTTTTTGTTGTTCTCAACTTTTATGGTTAAAAATACAGCTTGCTGATTACAAATTAAATGCTGAAAATATTTCCTTATTTTGTGACAACATGAGTGCCATTAACATTTATAAAAACCCAGTTTTGCACTCAAGAACTAAGCATATTGAAGTGAAATTTCACTCAATAAGGGAACATGTTCAAAAAGGGGATATTAGTATTCAATTTGTTAAATCGAAAGAGCAATTGGCAGACATTTTCACTAAACCACTGCCTGAGGACAGATTTTGCATGCTTAGGACTAGTCTTGGAATCTTGAGTTATGATTCTTTGTTTAAAAATTATTGATGTGCTTGCTGGAGCAATTTTGTCTCATGAATAGGTATGAGACAATTCTGGGCAGATGATGGTTATTCCCTTCACTCAGTGTGTTCTGGGCTTCTTGCAAGAGTTAGTTGAACTGGGCCATGCTCAAAATTCAGATCATGGGTGGTCCTATGTGTTTCCTTAAATCCAACCATCTCTGGGCCCAAATATGAATGTCACATTTTTGCTTGGTTGAGATTTTTGTTGGCTTGAGTGGTTAGTTTAAATTTTTTTTGCAAAAAAAAAGGGTTTTCATTAAAATGTTTTTGGTCTAAAAATATTTTCAGTTTGATTCTAAAAAAAAAAAGGGGGTTTCTGATATTTTGAAATTATTTCTTCAAATCAAATAAAATCTTTCTTAAATGAGGTCATGTCTTTTCAAAGTCTTTTCAACAGTGATGCAGTTGCATGGTTTGAGGAAGTTTCTTTTGGGTACGGTTACCAAAAATCCCTCTCTTCCCTCCAAAACTTCTCCTCAAACCCTTCCGTTTCTTCCCTCTCTCTCCATTGTCTCTCTTCCATCAAAAGCCTCAATTTAACCAAAATGGGGAAGAAAGTCATTGCTAAAAGAGCACTGCGTGAGAAAATCCATAAACTTCCAGGACATCCTAGACCATTAACTCGTTCTCAAGACACCACTTTCACTCCTTCACCTTCTCCTCCTACCTCTCCTCCTCGAACTGATCCCATGGCTCGTACCAAGACCACTTCAAGGTATCATGCCTCTGCCAAACCGACACCACCACCAAATGCGACACCTTCCAAACCTGCCTCTTCAAAACCTGGCTCTTCAAAGCCATCCTCATCCAAAGGGAAGCGTCCGGTGACAGAGGAACCTGTTCCCGAGCCACCACAACCCAGGGCAAGGTCAGTTCCTGTGCGCTCACAGAGAGGTAAAACTCGAGTTCCTCTCAAATCAGTTAGTGAACCTGACATTGGGCCGTTTGATCACAAAGCTCACTTTTTGACCTCTCACTCGAACTATAACCCTTATAGATTCAAATCTGCCATGAACAATAATTTTTATGAAGGGGTTATCCAGTATCGTACTCTGTGTCCATTGATGACAAGTCATCATATACCTATTTTTCTATGCTTTTTCATACAAGAAATTGATGATTAGTGCTTAAATATTGCATTCTTTTATACTTAATTGGAAGATTTCCTTGATCTTTTAATTTTATAAATCTTGTAGGAAATAAGAAGAAAAAGAAGCAAAGAAGCACAAAAAAAGGAGAAAAAAGAGCTTTGGGGTACACTTTGAAATTGGGGTACACTTTGGAGCCTTAGGCCACGCTTTTAAAAGCGTGGCCCATGACCAAATCAAAGAAGAAAACAACCAGCACGCACACTGCCCTGCCCTTGCCAAGGGCAGGGCAGAATCATGATGAAACAAAGTGAGGTTGGAGCAAATTTTCGCTAAGTTAAAATCTGGCCGCTCACAGCATGACCATGCCTACTTCAAATGGCTATAACTTGAGCTACAGACGTCCAATTGATGTGCTTCTAGTTGCGTTGGAAAGCTGACATTCAGAGCTTTCCAACGATATATAGCAATCCATATTTGGCGTACAATTGAGGCAGAAACGAAAGGCATCTTTAAGGGCCAAAAACAAGCGAAAATAAACCAAAATGCTTCCACCAAGGCTCGAAGAGGGAGACACAAGGAAACCAAGGAAGTCTGCCCTCAAGGAGAGCAGAATGCCCTCTTGAAGGGCAATGTCGTGTTTTCTTCATGAAAATTCAAGGAAAAATTGCAACAACTTCCTCCACCAAGTTTCGAACACAAGACCATGAGGAAGCAAGAAACTAGGCCTTACTTTGGTGCCAAGAAAACCAAGGAAAAGAAGTAGCGTGTGCATCCACCAAGTTTCGAACTTGGAACTTCACTTTTGGAAACACTGCCCTGCCCTCCGCGAGGGCAGGGCAGCATCCTGCAGCACACACCAACGCACCACGCTCGCACCAAGGCCGCACGCATCATACGCGCACAAGATTGGCGCACCAAGGAGTTTCGGCAGCAACACAGCAGCACGCACGGGCATCATTCTGGCGCACCAAAAATTTCTGCCCTGCCCTCCACAAGGGCAGGGCAGCATCCTGCAAGCATCAGCGCCCAACTCGCACGCACCAACGGCCGCACACACCATTTTCTGCCCTGCCCTCCACAAGGGCAGGGCAGCCTCCTGGGAGCATCATGGGCCAAAATTCAACCAAAATTCCATTTAAATTCAATTCCTCTCCAAATTGAATCATGGCCAACCAAACCCATTTCTCCTCAAATCCAAAGCAAGCAAAGCCTACATCATCACTCAAAGGCACATGGATCAATTAAATTAGGATTTTCATTTTTGTAATTTGTTTTAATTTCATTTTCATTTTTCATTTAGTAAAGCCTATATAAAGGCATCAATTGGAGCTGAATAGGGAGGCCAGCTCCATTAGGGAGTAGTAGATAGCTCTCTCTTTTAATTTTCCTTTCTACTTAAATTTTGGATCAAGAATTGAAGGAATTCTGTTTCAATTCTCCATCTGAAATTCATTTGTGTTCTTCTGCATAATTGAGGAAATTGAGAAATTGGATCTGAAGTTTCTTTTACTGCTTTCATCTTCCTTTTCTTCTGCAAGTTGTCTTCTACTTTGATCAAGGAAGGAATTGAGATCTAGACTTGTTTTCTAGTCTCTTTGATTTCCTGAGATCTTCATTTTAATTTCATTTTTCTTTCTGAACTTTATAATTCCTGCAAATTTACATTCTGTTGGCTACAGTTTCATCCAATATCCCTTAAATGTTAGCTTGACTAAACTAATCACCCACTAAAGTTGCTTGATCCATCAATCCCTGTGGGATCGACCTCACTCTAAGTGAGTTATTACTACTTGATGCGACCCGGTATACTTGCCGGTTGGATTTGTGTGTTGGAAATTCGTTTTTCCACAAAAACACCATCATCCATCTTTTCTAGCTGATCTGCATTAAAGAAAAGGTTTTCCTTTTGTTGATAACTTGATTTTTCTGGACTGGAATCATCTTTTTGACATCAAAAAGCCTGTTTATCCCTTGTTGGTCAAAGAATTTTATGCTAATATGACTTATCATGAAGGCACTGCTCACTCATATGTAAAGGGCTAAGATATAGTTTTAAACAATGAAACTATCAGTGATGCTTTGAAATATACTGATGTTGGCCCTAGTGCTTACACTTCAGTTAAGTGGGATGAAGGAGTTGGTGTTTCATACAATGATGCCCTGGCTAGTATCTGTGAACATGTCTCCTTAATTGATGGCATTACACCCACTCACAAAGCCCTAGGATATGAACGTGCTCAGTTGCACCGAATGGTCAACCACATCATACTTCCTTAAAGTGGTTCATATCAAAGGGTTTCATACACTGACACTCTTGTTTTATATGCCATTCTCACCAAAACTGAACTTTCATTTGCATATTTGATGGTTAGATACATGTTTGATTCTGTTAGGAATGAAAAAGACAAAGCACTTCCTTATGGCATGTTTCTAACTTGTATTTTTGAGTATTTTGGCATTGACTTGAGCAATGAGAAATATGAAAATAGACATTCATATCTAAAGGGAGGTGGTTCAGTGAAATAGCAAAAGGGACCAACTCGATCTGAGAGACTGGTTCTAGATGATGATGATGAAGAATACATCCCAGATGACTCTCCTCCTCCTTCCACTGAGGGTACTTCCATTTCCACTGGGAAGAAATCTGCTCTGCTGAATGTGGTCAAGGATGTTGCTCAAGAGTTTGTTTCCCAATCAAATCACTTAATTGCCATGAGCAAGGAACAAAGGAAGCTAGCTAGCAAGCATGAGAACTTCCTGAAGAAATCAAGAGATAGGGTGGCTGTGCTCATGACCTTCATTAATAACCTTAATAATGATGAAGACATTGTCACTGATGTTGAAGAGGAAGCTGCTTCGGAGGGGATGGTTCTGATGCCTAGAATTTGTCTCATTAAAACTAGTGATGCTGCTCTGTTTTCTGTCTCATAAACTCTGTTTTCTTTTGCTTCTGTTGGACTTATTTTTGTTGTCTTGGATGACTGTAAAAACTTTGAATGCTGCTGCACTTTTGGTAGTTTAGTTAGTAATTTGGACTGTGCACTGACCTTTCTTGCAGGGTTTATAGTGATGTTTTTGTGGGTCTTGCTTATTATCAACCCTTGATGACAAAAGGGGGAGTAATAGAAGAAATAGTTGGAATGCTATTCTGACTAAAGTTGCCTTTGATTACTGTTTTTGTGGACTTTGTTTGACTGCTGCAGATTTTAATAAGCTTGATTTGCAAATGTTTGCAAATATTGTGAACTGTTGTGAATGAGGTTGGAAACTTGCTTTATGATATGTTGCTATCTTGACCCTGACCCTGATGTGTTAAAGCTCTATTTTGGCCATTAAAACTATCACTGTTTGCTACATTTTTGGTTGGTACATAGCATCTGTTTGGTTCCATATAAGCATATGTAAATAGGAAAGAAGAGAAGAGCATAAATACAGGGGGAGCAAATTTTGAAAAGGAAAGGGGGAGCAACATAAAAGCAAATGACAAAAATCAAAGGGAGTTTCTAAACTTTACTCAAACTCATTTCTTTTTCTTATTGCTTAAATCATGTTTGTCATCAAGGGGGAGATTGTTGAGTTAAGAAATTAACTAAATTAATTAGTGATGACAAACATTATTTTTGGGCAAATAAATGATTAGTGTTGATTAATTATAATTTCATATTACTAATTATTTATAAAACTGCTGCAGGCCAAAATCTGATTTACAGCCCAAATGGAATGGAAAATAAAACAAGGCTAATGGGTTAATGAAATAAACAAAGCCCAAAAAGGAATCAAAGCTGAAAAATCAAAACCGGCCAAGCTAATGGATACATGATCCAAGCCTGTGTCCATCAATTCAAGTTAATCCCACCAAGCTTCTCATACAAGATTGAAGCCTTCATTCCCTCTCACTTGCTTTTACCAAAGCAACATTCCTCTCTATGTGGTCTAAGTCAAATCAGTTTCAGAAAAGTAAGAAAGAGAAAGAGAGAAAGAGCTTCTTCACCAAGATAGTCACCAAAGAAGCAAGAAAGAGAAACTAAACTTGAAAGGCAGAAGTCATCTCAACAAATCCAAACCAAATCAAGCTTAGGTTATAGGTAAATCTTTTCCTCATACATGCAACTCGGTCTCATCTCTTCTTCCCAACTCTCTGCTCTATCTGAAAATGGCATTCAAGGGAAATTTGTTTTCTGCCCTATTCTACTTCACATCTACGGTCACAAGTGATACTTGGGGACCAAGTAGTTTTTCAATGGCTAAGATCAAGTTGACCATGAGAAGATTTCTATGGTTACTGCTTTGTGGCTTTCGGTCAAGATGAGGAAGTCAGAGGGAAAGCTTCTACTCTGGGGATTAAGGTAAAAAAAAGTGAATCTGTGGGTTGGTGAAGCTCAAGGCTCAAGTTGTTGACCTTGGAAGAAGAACCAAGCAACATGCAAGGAGATAAAAAGAAGCTTGCTGTTCATTAAGGAAGTAAGGAAAGAAAACCAGAGAGTGAGAACAGTGTTCTGTTAAGAAGTTCCTCTACTTGGATAATGCTTTCTTTCAAAGAAGCATTCGGCCAATACTGAAGAACTGCATCTGAGGTTTGCGAATCTGGTTTTGCACATAGCTAATAGGCTGCTGATGAAGTCAATCTCCTTCATGTTTTACTGATTGTAATGTACTTTTCTAAGTTTATCTTTCTGTAATTTCTTGTGAGAAAAGGCATTGTGAGAAAGCTCAAGTAAAAGCCATGAGTGGAAAAAGGTTGAGTGATACACTTGAGAGAAAAGCCTAGAGTTATTTTCTGATTTCTTTAGGTATGTTTATGTCTTGTATCTTGTACCTGTGAGGTACCCCTTTCTTAGTTGGGTTAGCACTAAGAGTGAATAGTTAGGTATTAGCATAGCCAATGTCAAGTTAGGTTAGAACTTGAGTGTGAAAGGATTGTGTCAATCCTGTGAAATTGGTGTATGTAATACTGTTAACTATAGTGAAATTCTTCCATAGTTGTGGAGGAGACTGGATGTAGGTTGCATAGCACAAGGCAACCGAACCAGGATACATGCTGGTGTTAGCTTTTTCTTCTCTGCCATGTTCTGTTTTCTGATATTCATGAGACAAAAATAAATTGTCTCATAAATTTCCGCTGCTGAGTTCAAACAGAATCATAATTGTAATTTTGTCTAAAAAGGGTCATAACAGCAACTAAAAAGAAGGCATAGATTCAACCCCCTTCTCTAAGCCTACCACAACCTTCAATTTCAAATATGGGTCTTTAATGAAACCTTCTATGGCTTTAAAGAGGATCTCACATTTTGAATTTTCAATAGCACAAACACAATAGTAAAAATTCTCAAAAAAAAAAAAATTGTTACAACGTAGTAATGCAATTATCATCCATCATAAACAATTTAACAAGCAAGCAAATGTCAAAAATATAAAATTAATGATGGTGCACAACAAGCATGAGATGTGCAATTTCTGTTGGCAGCTTGAAGAAACTCCAAAGTTAGTTCATATCAAACTGCTATAGGATATTTTCCTAGTCAGCTACACCAAATGCAACTAATATGAATTCTCAAGTCACCATCTACATATACTGCTTGAACACATACCTGCCATTAAAATGTAACTACACAATTTGGTCAAACTGGTGGAGCAGGAGCAATCTTTCTAGTACTGAAGAAAATAGCAAAAGGCTGCTAGCATTGTTACCAAAAACAATTTATGTATAGCTTCTGCAAAAAAATCATTTTGAAGAGCATTTTAAATGTAATTTTATATTAAAGGGCTTCTGGGGTTGCTTTACAAAGAATCCACATTTACTTGCGAATTTGGCGAAAGGCATATGTGAAAAATGGATACTAACTTGTTAAATTTTTAATAAAAGGCTATCTCGCAATGCTAGGTAAATTTACAATATATATTAGAAGAGAGAAAATGGATTGCACTCACCTCCTGAAAAACTCAGTAACATATCGTATCACGAACCACATTAATACAATAAGCAAAATATCTGAAAAAATTTAGGAACATATACAAGCAGTACCACAACAGACAAGATTGCACATGAATTCAAGGCACTCAACTTTGCCTTGTTTGTCGAATAATGTTCTGAAATAACTTTTGGAAAGAAAAAAAATTATCTAAACTAAAATGATCCAAAATGGTAAAGTATCTCCAATATGGTTTTATTTATCTTTCCTTGGCACAAAAGATACACATTTCCCGCACATAAATATCTAGAAATGATCTGAGTTTTAATCAGTTAAAAAAAGAAAAAGAAAATGTAAATGAGGTAAAAGCCATGTAAAAGAGACTGCAATAGAGGATACTCAAAGTACAGCGTTCCCACCAATCCAACATATAAAGCCCAAAAGTAACATTGTAGAGGAAGATCTTGCGCTGAATCCAATTCATTTCACCCATGGCTGCAAAAAAGATAACAGTAAATTTGTTCAGAATCAGGTACTCAACAACAATAAAACTTATTTTAAAATACTTTTCAGTATATATCATGCTCAACAGAGCAAAGAAGTGCCTCACTGAGTCCAACTTAATATGCCCAACAAGGTTTTCAGGGGCGAGCTCCTACACAACCACGATAAAGAGTTGCAAGAACGTAAAAATGTAGCTAAGAACGGAAGTTCCTATTAGAATGTACAATATTTTATTATACAAATACATACATGCGCAAATGAGTGACAATTAACACAATTATACTTGTATTGACAATGGATAATGTCATAATTCACAAATTAGATGAGTTTGGTTGCGTGATTTTAATAAATAGATGGCATGCAATCATCAAACGAGCAAACAAATCAATCCAGACCGACAACCAATGGGTACGGGTAGCAGTGGACTAGATCGGGCAACATGAAATTTGCAGGTAAAATATTAGAGCTTTCATGAATGTATATGTTAAGACAGTAAAATTCAAATCAAAGAAGAAATAAGAGAGCATATGAATCAAGACGGAGGCAATTGAGAGAGAGGGGAATGGATATTGAAGTGAATACCTTTGGCTTGTGGATCCAGATAAAAATGGAGGGGAAGAGAGAAGAGAGACAAGATAACCTAAGAAGACAAACTATGTATCAAGTAATGAAACCTGGGGGCTACCAACATCACTTTTCACTTAGGCCTTAGCCATATCAAAATTATAAAAATAACCATGTCTCGGGGCTACTAACATCACTTTTTACTTGGCCATATCAAAATTACAAAAATAACCATGTCTTAATTTTCTTATTACTAACGAATCTGTCTTCGTAAATCATGTTAAATTGTTGATCTCTTCAATTCAATTCAATAAACTCCGAACGTCACGTTTTTAAGCTAATCACCAATCAGCTATATAATAAGCTTTTAGCTTGGGCCACCCTACAAGCTCAAAATTCATATTCAATTCTTATTAGTAAAAATAAAAACTAACTTTTTTGGTAGACAAAGGGGTCAAAGGCCCAACAAGTAATTACCACATACAACTAGCACAAGTATTGGGCCAAGTTAATCATAAGAAGATATCTTGGACTCAGTCCCTGTTTCTTTCAAAGCCCTTGCTCAAGCCCAAATATGTACCCATACCACTTCATTCCAAAATTATTGACCAAAAATTAAGAAATGTATTTTGTAGCTAGATTGAGTACTAGTTTAGATTGGATTGTTTTAGTGAAAAAAGTACCTTTTTTTCTAAATAAAATAATTTTATTCAATTTAAAATCTATTTGGATAGATTTTTTAAAAAATTATTTTTATTAAAAAAATAAATTATTTATTTTTTCTAAAAGTTAGCAATACTTTACTTTTAGAAAAAGCAAAAGCAAAAGACGTTATTAATATTTAAAAACTCTTTTTAAACATTCTATTCAAATGTAAAATAATTTTTGTTTGTTAAAAAAAATTCTTTTTAAAAAATAAAAAAAATAAGTACTTTTTCAAAATCAAATCCAAAAATCGTCCAACATATAACTTAATACTATAGTGGTAAAAAAAAACCTAATGCTATAACCGTGGTTAGATGCTTGTACTAAACTACTAATTACATATCTCATGCTTTTGAAATGACCACATCCATGTTTTAGAGCGGTTGAATTCAGTTGTGGATGTGACCGTTGTACGTAAATATGTAGTGTGAGTGAGTGTTTGAATATAAAAAGAAAAAAAAAAGGTTCTAATACTATGACTAATACCCAAAAGAAAAAACATAACCAAATGTATACGTAGTTATGTACCAAAAGAAATAAAGCTTCTTTACCAAAATAAATAAATAAATAAATAGAAGTATAAAAATAGAATAACAATGATTACATGCATAGATCCAGATTTCATGTTATATCTTCAATGGTGAAAATATGCTATGTACGTCAAAATCTTATTCTTTATTTAAATAACTTACCATTTGTATCTATAAAAGATACAAACATTGATAAATGTATCCATACAAAAATAAAATGATAATTGTACCTATAGAAAATAGTTTTTGTATGTCAAGAATACTTTAACGGACTAATTGTATAACCAACGTCTGAGTACTCTTGACACACGGAAATCATCTTCCGTAATTATAATTGTCGTTTTATTCTTATATGGGTACATTTGTCAACATCTATATTATTATCTTTATTTTTAAACAAATATGTATACTTACAAGCCTATTAAGAATATATATAGTAAGTAAATTTCATATAAGAATATTACCATAGTAGTAGAGTTTAGTAAAAAGAATAATGCATCGATAACTAAAGTTCATAATCACCAATCCGACACACAAATTACAATCCTGAAAAAAATCCAAACATGTACAATCCAAGCCAGGTACTGACCTATAATCAATAAAAGATATCTGGTGCGAATTTTCGGAATATCCACAACTAAATTGACAAGTACATCGGGTCGTACCAAGTAATATTTCAGGTGAGTGAGGGTCGATCACATGAGAATTGATGGACTGAACAATAATGATCGAATAACTCACTTAGTCAGGCAAGTTGAAAGTGATATTTTTGGGGTTTAAAATGATTAACCAGTAATTCAGAAAATAGAAAAGGCAAATAATAGAGTTGGTGTAAAATTAATGAGAGAAAACAGTTAATGTATTGGAGATGTTTACTTTTTCAGATTAAGTTTTCTTACCAACTATTTTAATCATGCAAGATTCATTTCATGGCAAACTGTAATTGGCTAAACCCTAATCTCTTAGTGATTTAGTCTCCTCTAACCTTCATCGACCGCCATTCTCTTGGTCACTTGATTCCGATTAGAGGGTTAAGTTCAAATCTAGTTTATGGTCACAAAAACCCTACTTACCCAAAACCAAACGGATTATATGTCACGTATCCAGATTAGTTCAAGTAATTAGCAATTTAGGAGGAATTTACTTTCAAGCTGTGTTCAGGTGAGAAACCTCTTCCAAGAATCACAAGATCGCATTTAGAATAAGGGCTCCTAACCTTAACCAAAGAGGTTTACTGGCTCATGACTTACAAAGAAAACAAGGGTTCTAAAAAGTGCGGAAGTGAGAAGATCCCCTAAAGGGTGAATCTTTTTCCTTTTATATCTAACTGTTTATACCCTGACCCGAGAAATAGGTCTGGGCCGACAAAGAGTAAATGGGCTGACCTTCGAGGAGAGCCCTCCTACCTCCCCCGACCTCTTCTAAAGAGGTCGGTTATCAACCAATAGGTCCGAAAAAGCCCAATACAGCAAGGTCCCGCCCACTAAAAGGCGGTTACCAAAAAGATATAAGATCCTATAAATGGATACAAGATAAGATAAAGATCCTCTCCCCCAAAAGATCACCAATTCTACTATAAATACAATAGAGCTCCTAGGTATAATACATACTCTGATTCTACAAAAACCTGCTGAAGCCCATGCTAACTTAAGCATCGAGTCTCTAACAAGTACCACCACCCAACCCCTCACAAGGAGCTCAGATAGGCAGTACCTCAACACCAAACAGGTTGGACATCGACACTCGAAGAGTGTAACACCCTAACTTTTAACACATCATGATTGTACTAAAAGTTCAGGCGTTACTTACCTCTAAACCTTTTTATTCTATATTATTTTTATTTAATATTGAGCCTTCGCGAATACGAACCGAAACTTTCACCAAGAAAACAAAGAGTCGGCACTTTAAATCATTTAATCACAAAATTATATATATATCCACGTAGCATTATGTACATGGACTTACTCAAAGATCCTCAAATACAATTTCTACCCCTCTAAAAACTAAAACAATAAATGACGATGAAAAAATAAAATCTAACAACTCAACTTGTAAACAGAATCTTCTATGCTCTTGTAGTTCCGCACTAAGCCTTCGCACCTGTAGCTAAAAGGGGTGGAGATAGGGGATAAGAACTGGGGAGTTCTTAGTAAGGTCAGGGTTAGAAGTTAAGTTCGTTTCATTATGTTCACAATCAATAACAACAGTCAACAAAGTATAATCCAACTCAGCAATTACAAAACATAGAATCCAGTCACAAGCACACACAATCATAGAAAACACAATAACAAACAAATATGCGCAAACAAGTATGATGCATGTCTATCCCTAGTGCAGGTAATGAGCTCATCTGTCGGTTTCGTCCCGCTCCTGACGTAACTCAACAACCTTTGTCTGAGTTTGGTTTCCAGTGCCATAACCTCTTTAAGCAACCTCTGACTTACAGGTGCGACTCTCTTGAGCCGATGTATGCAAACATAACCTCCGTAAGCAACCTCAGTCTTACAGGTGAGGCTCTCTAGCCAATTTATGTATCGATAACCTCTGTAAGCAACCTCTGTCTTACAGGTGCGACCATCCCCTGGATTGGCCGATGTATCTCTGGAAAGTAAATCTCAGTAGACTCACTACCATATCTCTGCTTATCTTCAGCAGGTACACAATCATCCCAACTCGTTCTCAGTGCCAAACAATATCTCTACTTATTTTCTTTTCTTTTTGTTCTTTCTTTCGTTTCTTTTATTCCTGCTCTCTACTCTCCTGTGACAGAGGTTCTTTAGATTCTTTTAATCTTTTCTTTTCTTTCTCATCATTTTTTTAATTCCTTACTTTCAACATCACAAACTATCTTCACACTCTTCCCTTATCTTTCCTTAAATATTTTTTGAAGAGAGGATCATGAGATCCTTAACTTAGATTTGTCTTTCTAAAGTTTTTAGAAAAACTTGTCTATTTACCACTCTTTGTTTAATTTTTCATAATACATATAATAATGTTCTTATAAAATATTATCTTGATAAATAATAATTATCATAATAATTTACTCTAATGTAAATGAATAATTTTAAACACATATTTAAAATAATATTTATAATACTTTTAAAACCTATTTTATAAAACCTTATTTTCAAATTTTTATTAACTACTTTCTAAACCACAAACTCCTCAATATTTTATAGAATTATATTTAAACTTTCGCTCTTTGTTTCATATTTATAAAAATAACCCTGAACTTTTATAAAATATCCGGTTTACCCCTTAACTTTATTTATTATCCAAACTACCCGAAAAAAAACTTATATAATTATAATATTAAACTCAATCTTTTCATAAAAATACATTTATATCTTTCAAAAATAATTCTTCATCGCTATTTCTTCTCTTCACAAAGAACCGAAAGTCTTCTTTCAAAAGATAAAAGAATAATCATTTATTAGTTAAATCTCTCGACAAGACCTCTAGACTTTTAGGGAAGCGACAACCAATCTCATTTCAAAACTAAATTGTTTTAACTCAAAATCAAATAAAATAATTCTTCGATTCAAATTAGCCAAAATAAAACTTGTCGAAATTCTTCTAAAAACTTTGGCAGCACCTCCCCTAAAACTCGGACCTTGCCACCATTCTCAGGTCCCATCCAAACCATTTCCAACAGCAAAATCATTTACAAATTCGAACCAATCTTAATATTAAATCTCTTTTAAAATCAAACCAACTCAAAATCGAACCGCTTCCAAAATCAAATCATCATTTTTTTAATAACTCAAAATCAGCTAATATAATTCTTAAAATTTTTAAAATTTTATTTTGATACCTAATCTTTTTAGAAATTACATTTTAATCACTAAACTTCTAAAAATTCTATTTAACTCATAAATTTCCTTTTATTTAACTTCCAGTCCCAAAACTCTTTCTTAATTATATTTTGGCCACAAAATAGTTGAAACATGAGTTTTTTTTTTCAAATAACCAAATCAAACTCTTCAAAAATTCATCAAAATTATTTGATTTTTAACTAGTTTTTCAACAGTTGGTAAATAATTTTTCATAGCTTTTGATTAAAACTCGTGGCTATCAAATCTCATCAAATTTATCTCGAAATACTACATCACAACAGTCCCAAAATCATTAAAACAACCACAATTGAACTGTTCCTCATAGCTGAACCAACAAATCACAAGCAACAATAATAATTCTACATAAACTCATTCAAAACCAAACAATAATCAACCAAATCAACATTCACTTATCAAATTCATATTTAATTATTATAAAGTTATCAAAACTCTACCTTTGTGCAGAAATTGCAACAACGTAAATTTTGAAAAAGCTTTCTGACCGAACTGCTGAAAAAAAAATGTCAGAAATCATTTGTACCTCCTAGAACTCCAATTGGCCGAACTAAAGCAGAAGAAGAACTACGTCACCGTTAACTTTTACGAAAAAAATAATGCTAACATATAGAAAAGGAGAATACAAATATTTTTACCAGATTAGATTTTTTATTGGAGTTACGAATCTTAAGAAATCGAAACCAAAAATTTACGTGCTATGGAATTCTCACGTTCTCTCTCTAGCTTTTTTCTTCCTTTCGGTGGTGTAAAAGGAAATTAATGGCTGATGATGATAATTATATATTGAGTTTGGGGTACGTGTCATTAGGGGGGTTGGGTGTTGCGATTTCAAATTATTGAGCCAGCGATTCAAGTCATAAATATCTGAAACAGATAATTATAAAAATTAGATATATTAAAACACAAGTAATAATGTATATAAGTTACTAATATAAATGATATTAGTAACATAATAATAAAAAATATACGGTAAAGTATTAGCAAGACTAAATTCACCGAAAAATACCGATATTTACTCATATCGATGGATGTCTAACTCGATAATAATATTATTAATTAAACTTTATTCTAAAATTAAAAATATCAATTACTAAATTAAAATATATATAATTTTTATTATTTATAAACTACTAAAATTATAGTTTTAATTATGTAAAATATTTCATCATAATAAAAATATATATAAGAATATGAATTTGATTGAATTCAAACAGTTATAAAATTAATTTTATTACTTATACTAAAATAAATAGGATAATAAATTTTAATCCTAAAAGATTTTGTATGTAAATAAAAATTACAAAAATAAAAGATAAAATAATAATTAAAAGCTAAATCTAGCTAAAGATGCTCCTTTAGGTGAGGTTGACCCGCACTACTAGCGTTTAGCACCAGAATTGGCGATCAGCGCCAGAATTGTAGTGGCTTGGGCGCTAGTTCTGTCTTCCAGGGTGTTAAATGCCAGGCTCGGCGTTTAGCTC
This sequence comes from Arachis duranensis, assembly GCF_000817695.3. Classification (NCBI taxonomy): domain Eukaryota; kingdom Viridiplantae; phylum Streptophyta; class Magnoliopsida; order Fabales; family Fabaceae; genus Arachis; species Arachis duranensis. The sequence goes on along the minus strand of NC_029774.3, from coordinate 91,500,085 downwards.
CAAAATTGGCAGTGATTCCAGAAGAAAAGTAGATAATATTATATATCGTTGGAAAGCTCTATAAGTTGGATTTCAAACATCGTTAGAATCGCGTCAATTGGACCTCTATAACTCAAGTTATGATCGTTAGAATGCAAGGAAGTCAGGGTTGACATCATCCACTTTCTTTCTTTGTTTTTGCATAAAATTCTGCTAAATTCGTTCGAATTTCACCGTAATAATAAAAATACCAAAACAACTTAAAATAACATTCAAAAAGAATTTTAACATTAAAATATAATTAAACTTACTAAATTCTAAATAAATTTAACCAAAAAATAAACAGAAAATAAACAGAAAATAAATATAAGATGCTCATACATCAATAACATTAACCAATAATGCAATCAAGTGAGATTGTACAAGAATCAGTGAATACTATATATACTACATTATTATTATTTATTAAGCGAACTTTTGAATAGGCTTTCAATCAAGCATTCTTTGTTAAAAATAAAATAAGGAAAAAATATATCCAAAGAAACACTGCAAGACACTTATATATATATATATATATATTTTTTTTTTACACATTAGTAGACAAAATTCATACATTAGTAGACAAAATTCATCCTATCAATTTAACCAAAGTCTTGAGTGAACTCATTCCTTTTCTCTTTTATTGCTTTTAAAATTGAACATGAGCTGCTAATATCAAATTTTAGCTCTCAGTCTAGAAGTGATAAAAAAATAATTAGAACAAAGGATACATAATAAGAAAAAAAAAACGCAACAGAAACATAAAAAGAATAGATAGGGGTGTTTTCTACTAGACTTCTAAGAAATCTGTTCTTAGCAACTTAGGTCATTGGAAGGGTTTTCCTATTAAACCTCTAAAAAATTTGTTCTTAGCAACCTAAGTCACTGGAAGGAATTTTCCCTACTAGACCTTCAAAGAACCTACCCTTGACAACCTAGATCAAAGGGATGAAAATTGAATCACTCAATTTTCTCCATGCAACAAGCGAAGCAAATCACTCACCTCACTTAATCACACTAAAAAAACATGCATAAACCACTAAGAAAATTTTATTCATTAAAAGTTATATAAATTATCTCACCAAATGTGTTTAAATAGATCCCTAACAAACTAGCTAAAAGATTAAATAAGATAACTAATTTAAATCAGATTTGATTTTATTGGATTAGATCATATTTGATTTAAATTTTAAAATTCTAAAGATATGATAACTAATTTAAATCAGATTTGATCTTATTAGATTAGATCAGATTTGATTTAAACTTAAAATCCATAAAAATACTACTAAGCAAATCAGAAGTAAATCAAATCTTCCAACAAACTCTAACAGTAAAATAAATTAAAAATAAATGACTAAAAATTTGAAAATTAATAAAAATTATGTCTCCCATTGAATTTGAAAAGCTTTATTGGCTTCTTATTGTCCTGCCATAGTCCAATGGGCCTTATGAATTATCGCCCTTTCAGCACACCACTGTTTTTGAGGCGGACTCTTGATCTTCTTGATGTCTAAGACTGATATGGCACAATTCTTCTAGTATTCTGATCCTTGAATATGACAAGATTACAATTTCTCCCCTTAGCTCTAAGATTACAAAAATGCCTTCCTGACCACATATCAAGAAGTATTTAATTTCTTCAATAAAAACATAAGATCCACGTCACATGAGTTAGCTTAGAGGCTTAAAACAGGCATCATAATTAAAAGAAGAAAGAAAAAAAACAACATAATGAAAAGTGAAATTTTTGCTTTTATTTGCAGCGTTGGAGGGCCATAGTAATTGTGAAAAATCCAAGATTCTGAGAACTGAATCTGTCATCAACAAGAGGTAAAAAGAATAGAAAACAGAGAAACAATCAACATACATCACACATTCATATGTACAACAATTGACAAGTAGAGGTAGATACTACAGAAATAAATTGGAAGCTTGCTGATAAACATAAATGAAATATAAATTAATAATTTATTGAATTTAGATGATAAACATAACAACTATCTAAGTGAAAAATTAATTTAGATTCATATCATGAAATAGGAACAAATTATTAAAAATAAAACAAATACTTAAAAAAGAGGCCAATAAAAACCATTCCTAAAACGTGAAGCGGTGAAATAAACAAGTATGCAACTGTATAAAACCTCAGTACACACAACACAGTACAAGTTATCAACAAGCACAATTAAATCACAAAACACAGTAAAACACAACACAACAACACCAATAGAACATCACTAATCATGAACAATAATCAAAAGACATTCAATAATCAAGTATCACAAGACCTTCAATAATTAGCAAAATTAAAACAAGAACACAGCAGAACCAGAGCTCATCAGTAATCAAATAATCATTCAAAAAAAGTTAACACAACACATTCAAATAATCAGTAATCAAATAATCATTGAATAGGGCATAAAAAATATAGAAGAAGTGAGTAGTGAACTGACCTTCGAAGTCTAATTATTTGAAAAAGAGAGCAGGAGTTTTTAAAATAGGATGAAGAGAGAAGCCCTACGTGCGATGGACGGTGGCAGTGGCTCAACAAATAGACAGTGGCAATGGCTCGACGGACAGATGAACGACGGCTAAGGCTAGGGTTTTTAACTTTTTTATTTGGTTGAGGTTGAGTTGAGTTTTGGAGAGTGGAGAAGGAGAGAAAATGGCAAGACAAAATGGCAACAAGACGACGGCGTGTAGGATGAAGACGATGGAGGATGAATGTCGAGCGAGGAAGAAGAGAGCGAAGTGCAAACAGGGGGTTGAGGAAGGACGAAGAGAGAAGCCTCATACAACCACTAATGGCAGCAATGGCTCACTCACTCCATTTGGCAGTGGTAGAGGCTAGCTAGGGTTTTCTCTCTGATTTGGGAAGAACAAAGGAAGGAAAGGAAGTTAAGAATGAAAGAGGGATGAGGAACAAGTTGTGGGTGTGGAACAGGGGGAAGGAGGAAGTCGTCGCAGAGGCGCCAGCAACCACGGATGACGGCGGCAAAACCGGACAGAAGAAGCTAGGGTTTGGTTTCTTCAAAGAATGGATTTGCTTTCTTTGCTTTCACGAAGGAGGGGTGGGTTTGGGGGGAAGAAAGGGGAGTGTCACACGCAAGGTTCTGTAAACCGAATCAGTCATCAAACCGTTTTGGCTACTGATTTACTAGATTATTGGTTCATCCGGTTTAATCATAGTTCAACTAAAATAATCATTTTATAAAAAATAATGAATAAAATATAAATAAAAATATTAAAACATAATTATAATTTGTGTACCAAAAAAGAAGAATCGTGAATGCTAGCAAAAACCATACAACTTTATGATGTTTTAGTGCTTGATTTCTGTCAATGCTTTGATCTCATTTTCAAATGCCTTCTAATTGAACTTATCCTCTGCATCTGATTCTATGTGAAGTTTTTTCACAGCAGTAGCCATAATTGAAGGCAACTTAGTCTTGTAAATGGATCCTTGTCTTCCAATGCCAATGAGATACTTGTCATCAAAATTATTGGTAGCTTTAATGATGGTTTCAAATGCCATTTTCTATCATGACTCCATATGAAAAATTGTTCTTCTGGTTGCATTCTTTTAGTCAAGGATTCTTTCTTTCTTGCTTTTCTACAAATAATATATACTAAAACACCAACCACACAAAGTGCTAGTGCTAATACTCCAATGATAAGAAGTAGAACCAATAACATGACCTTGTGACTTTTGCCGCTAGCACTGCTTGGGCATGGCAACAAGCCAGTGACATTACCACATAAGCATTTGTTATTTTCAATGATTCAATTGAAGCATAAAGAAAGACTTTGTTATTTGGAATAGGCCTATCTAACTGGTTGTATGATATGTTGACAAAAGTTAATCTTGACATGCCATTAAAATTAGATGGAATTGTGCTATAAAGATTGTTGTGAGAGAGATTCAACTGCTACATATACTTCAATTCTCCAAGAACTCTTGGTATTATTCCATTCAACAAATTCCTCTTATGATCAAGAGAATAGCAAGACAACAAAGCAACAACACCAATAAAAAAAATTAAAACAAAGATAACACAGTAGGAAAATTACACCAAACTAACAAATCATAGCAATACAACAACAACACCAATCAAAACTTAAAAACAAAGCAACAACACCACACATCAACAACACTAACAATTAAATCAATAACACAATAGAAAGTTACATAGAGGAGCATCATGGAACTAGAGAAGATGAAGGCTGGAGTGCGACAGAAATAGAGATAAGGAGGGAAGAGCATGATGAAACTGGAGCAGAGGAGGACTGGACGGAGGCATGACATGAGACGAGTTACAACGGAGGAACAACAGTTGTGCAACGGAGGAAATATGCGAAATGAGCGCAATAGAGAGGGCGGCGTTGAGTAGATGCGACGACGGCAACGGTATGGCAGTGCCTAGACGGTGCCTAGCTGCACGATGGAGAGAAAGAAAGTTACGACGGTGGCTTCGAAGCTCGAAGTTGCGACAGTGGTGGAAACAGGCCGGTGGTATTAATTTGAATGATTTATGTTCTATGTTCAATGTATTTTTGTTTGAGTTTCTGGTAATTGTTAATAATTTTTTGTTTGAATTTCTGCTTTTGTTTGAATAATTTCTGTTTATGTTCAGTGTATTTATGTTAATTTTCCAATAAAATAGTGAAAGAAATGTGGATTGATAGAATCACTAATTACTAATAGAATAACCCTTTTTTGCTCTACGCTACAGAGGGATCATTCAAAGAATATATTGGATAGCCATCACTTTAAATCCAATGGTAGTGGTAAAAAAGCTTGTTATCTGATTATATTTTATTGTATTGCTTATACATGTATTTTATGTTTTCATGCTTTGCATATTCAACTTCATGTTCTGACAGTTTATATGGGTAACATAATGTGAAAAAGCCTAAAACAATGAAGCAAACTTGATAACAATTTTGACAATATTGCTCAGTGACTAATTCTATTCCTTCCCCAGCTGCTTCACAAATGAGCAACATGTCCAACCCAAGTAAATTTATTAGGATAATTAGCAGACTTGACAGGGGCTTTATCTTTCACATTATCTTTCTGTTTATCTTTTACATTATGTTGTTCAAAGTGTTTTGTTTGCTAGTAATTTTATTTTGTTATATTTTTACTTCTAATTTTTTAATTTTGTTGTTCAATGTATTTGCTTGAAGTATTTGTTATTGATTTTTTGTAATTGCTAGTAATTTAGTTTTGTTGTTTAATGTATTTGTTTATGCACTTTGATATTAGTTCAAGTTAGAATATAGGTGACACTTGGATTGCCTGCTGTGCCCGTTTCTCTTCCAAATGAATCTACAAGCATCAGATCTATTTTAGTTATTAAACTTCTTTAATTGTCATATTTTAATTTCTTTTGTCGTTGAGTTTCATTAGATCAAAACTTTGTTAGTTATTATGCATTTGTGTTTGTTGATTTCAATGTTATGATTTTGTGGAATAGTATGAAAGTATTTTTTTGAATTGATTGGAAAAATCGAACAAACCAAACCAAACCAAACTTATTTTAATTGGTTTGGTTTGGTTCGGATGGTCTCGGTAAAAAAACCTAACAAAATCGAACTACAGTTTAATTAAATGATTGGATCGGATGGCTTTTCTCTTAAAAACCGAACCAAACCGCACCGCAAACACCCCTAGCTGGATGAATGGAAGCCTAGTAAATCTAAACATGGTTTTTCAATTTAGCATGCACGTGAAACCCTATTAATTTGAAACACACCGTTTTGAATTACAGCCATGATATACTCCTCATATAATTCGAATTATACTGATTAGATTTACTATGGGGGCAACCTATATAAATATGATATCAACATCAATTGGGTATGAGAGTAAAACACAATGGTTAGTGAGGATAGCTTTCTAGTATTAGTACACTATAGAGGGTCGATTAAGAAAAAAATACGTTCAGGAATTAAGTTTATTGATAAGGATCCCTTTAGTATTTTTTTGAAACCTTCAATGAGTTTCACTGAGTTCCTGAATTCTATCATCCAAAAACTGGTGTTGCAAGGCATGAAATAAATTGAGAAATTATTCTATAGAATTTCGATTTCAGTTTTGTAGGATGATGTGAAGTACGATTCATTCGTAATAGGGAGTGACGAAGATTTGGAAGTTCTATTCCATTGTCGCCGGCAGTTTTCCGAGGTGAGAACCCCTAAGCTGTTGGCCAAGCTTGTAGATGTGGTCTCCAGCTCAGGTGGTTCGAACCGGAATCTCCAAGCTCCTGCAACGGCAGCCTATTCTAGTTCAAGGCCAAGTGGTGCCTCCTCATCCATGTTTGTGATTCTGCCTGAAGCAATGTTGGTTGCCTCCCTGTCCTTCGCAGCTGATCTAAACCGCAGTGGTAACGGAGAAGTAGGCATTAGTGATGCGGCACCAGTTTTATTACAAGGTAGAGCACCAATTGTTATGGACGATGTATTGCGGGATGATGATGAGGACGACGATGTGGAGCCAGACATAATTGCCTAAGGTCTGTGGTAGAGGCTGTACTCCACCAAACTGTGGTAGAACCCGATCTACCTGATGTCAGTCTATGACAACAAAATATATCAATGCTGTCACTTGGTGCACGAAATTGTGATCATCAATGGCGCCATCAATATGGTACGCTCAATTGCAATCTCAACTCTTTATCACAACTTCGCACAACTGACCAGCAAGTGCACTGGGTCGTCCAAGTAATAAACCTTACGCGAGTAAGGGTCGATCCCATGGAGATTGTTGGTATGAAGCAAGCTATGGTCATCTTGTAAATCTCAGTCAGGCGGATTCAAATGGTTATGAAGGGTTAATGATTAAAAGATGAATAAAGATAGAGATACTTATGTAATTCATTGGTGAGAATTTCAGATAAGCGTATGGAGATGCTTTCCTACTGTCTTCATCCAATCCTTCTTACTCCTTTCCATGGCAAGCTGTATGTTGGGCATCACCATTGTCAATGGCTACAGTCCTGTCCTCTCAGTGAAAATGTTCAACGCGCTCTGTCACAGCACGGCTATTCATTTGTCGGTTCTCGATCATGTCGGAATAGAATCCAGTGATTCTTTTGCGTCTGTCACTAACGCCCCACAATCGCGAGTTTGAATCTCGTCACAGTCATTCAATCCTTGAATCCTACTCAGAATACCACAGACAAGGTTTAGAGCTTCCGGATTCTCAAGAATGCCGCCATCAATTCTAGCTTATACCACGAAGATTCTGATTAAGGAATCCAAGAGATATCCACTCAATCTAAGGTAGAACGGAGGTGCTTGTCAGGCACACGTTCATAAGTGAGAATGATGATGAGTGTCACGGATCATCACATTCATAAAGTTGAGGAACAAGTGATATCTTAGAACAAGAATAAGCTGAATTGAATAGAAGAACAATAGTAATTGCATTAATACTCGAGGTACAGCAGAGCTCCACACCTTAATCTATGGTGTGTAGAAACTCCACCGTTGAAAATACATAAGAACAAGGTCTAGGAATGGCCAAATCACCAGCCTCCCAAAGAGGGTTCAATAATAAAAACATGATCAAAAGATGAAAATACAATAGGAAAAGGTCCTATTTGTAGAGAACTAGTAGCTTAGGGTTTACAAAGATGAGTAAATGACATAAAAATCCACTTTCGGGCCCA
>NC_029774.3:91490907-91492234 GCF_000817695.3 Arachis duranensis | reverse complement strand
GGGCAAAGTATAGACTATTATACATTGCTGGAAAGCTCAAAATGTCTACTTTCCAACGCAATTCAGAGCGCGCCAATTGAGTCTCTGTAGCTCCAGAAAATCCACTTCGAGTGCAGGGAGGTCAGAATCCAACAGCATCTGCAGTCCTTTTTAGCCTTTGAATCAGATTTTTGCTCAAGTCCCTCAATTTCAGCCAGAAAATACCTGAAATCACAGAAAAACACACAAACTCATAGTAAAGTCCAGAAAAGTGAACTTTAACTAAAAACTAATAAAAATATAATAAAAACTAACTAAAACATACTAAAAACATACTAAAAACAATGCCAAAAAGCGTATAAATTATCCGCTCATCACAACACCAAACTTAAATTGTTGCTTGTCCGCAAGCAACTGAAAATCAAATAAGATAAAAAGAAGAGAATATGTAATGAATTCCAAAAACATCTATGAAGATCAGTATTAATTAGATGAGCGGGGCTTGTAGCTTTTTGCCTCTGAACAGTTTTGGCATCTCACTCTATCCTTTGAAATTCAGAATGATTGGCTTCTATAGGAACTCAGAATCCAAATAGTGTTATTGATTCTCCTCGTTAAGTATGATGATTCTTGAACACAGCTACTTTATGAGTCTTGGCCGTGGCCAAAAGCACTCTGTCTTCCAATATTACCACCGGATACGTACATGCCACAGACACATAACTGGGTGAACCTTTTCAGATTGTGACTCAGCTTTGCTAGAGTCCCCAATTAGAGGTGTCCAGGGTTCTTAAGCACACTCTTTTTGCCTTGGATCATGACTTTATTTTTTTATTTTTTTTTGTATTCACTGCTTTTTCTTGCTTCAAGAATCATTTTTATGATTTTTCAGATCCTCAGTAACATGTCTCCTTTTCTCATCATTCTTTCAAGAGCCAACATTCATGAACAATAAATTCAAAAGATATATGCACTGTTCAAGCATACATTCAGAAGTCAAAGTATTGCCACCACATCAAAATAATTAATCTGTTATAAAATTCAAAATTCATGCAATTCTTCTCTTTTTCAATTAAGAACAATTTTTTATTTAAGAAAGGTGATGGATTCATAGGACATTCATAACTTTAAGGCATAGACACTGAGACACTAATGATCATAAGACACAAACATAGATAAACATAAGCATAAAAATTTGAAAAACAGGAAAATAAAGAACAAGGAAGTTAAAGAACGGGTCCACCTTAGTGATGGCGGCTTGTTCTTCCTCTTGAAGATCTTATGGAGTGCTTGAGCTCCTCAATGTCTCTTCCTTGCCTTTGTTGCTCCTCTCTCATGATTCTTTGAT
>NC_029774.3:91490466-91490778 GCF_000817695.3 Arachis duranensis | reverse complement strand
TTGCTCCCAATAGTTTTGTGGAGGAAAGTGCATCCCTTGAGGCATCTCAGGGATTTCATGATGAGGAATCTCCTCATGTCCATGAGTGGGATCTCTTGTTTGCTCCATCCTCTTCTTAGTGATGGGCTTGTCTTCATCAATGTGGATGTCTCCCTCTATGTCAATTCTGACTGAATAACATAGGTGACAAATGAGATGAGGGAAGGCTAACCTTGCCAAGGTAGAGGACTTGTCCGCCACCTTATAAAGTTCTTGGGATATAACCTCATGAACTTCTACTTCTTCTCCAATCATGATGCTATGAATCATGAT
>NC_029774.3:91488860-91490408 GCF_000817695.3 Arachis duranensis | reverse complement strand
TTTGATCATGGTTCTTGGTGATCCATGCATTGGCATAGAACTCTTGAACCATTAAGATTCCGACTTGTTGAATGGGGTTGGTAAGAACTTCCCAACCTCTTCTTCGGATCTCATGTCGGATCTCCGGATATTCACTCTTTTTGAGTTTGAAAGGGACCTCGGGGATGACCTTCTTCATGGCCACAACTTCATAGAAGTGGTCTTGATGCACCCTTGAGATGAATCTCTCCATCTCCCATGACTCGGAGGTGGAAGCTTTTGCCTTCCTTTTCCTCTTTCTAGAGGTTTCTCTGGCCTTAGATGCCATAAATGGTTATGGAAAAACAAAAAACAATGCTTTTACCACACCAAACTTAGAAGGTTTGCTCGTCCTCGAGCAAAAGAAGAAAGAAGAAAGTAGAAGAAGAAGAAATAGAGGAGATGGAGGTGGCTTTGTGGTTTGGCCAAGGGGGAGAAGTAGTGTTTAGGTTGTATGAAAATGAAGGAGTGAAGAAGGGTTTATATAGGGGTGGAGAGAGGGGTAGGGTATGGTCATGTATGGGTGGGTTTGGGAGGGAAAGTGGTTTGAATTTGAATGGTGAGGTAGGTGGGGTTTTACGAAGGATGGATGTGAGTGGTGAAGAGAATAGTGGGATTTGATAGGTGAGGGTTTTTTTGGGGAAGAGGTGTTGAAGTGATTGGTGAATAGGTGAAGAAGAGAGAGAGTGGTGGGGTAGGTGGGGATCCTGTTGGGTCCACAGATCCTGAGGTGTTAAGGATAGGTCATCCCTGCACCAAGTGGCGTGCAAAAATGCCTTTTCTGCCAATCCTGGCGTTAAACGCCGGGCTGCTGCCCCTTTCTGGCATTTAACGCCAGCTTCCTGCCCATTCCTGGCATTAAACGCCAGTCTGGTGCCCCTTTCTGACGTTAAATGCCCAGAATGGTGCCAGACTGGGCATTAAATGCCCATTTGCTGCCCTTACTGGCATTTAAACGCCAGCAAGTTTTTCTCCAGGGTGTGCTATTTTTCATTCTATTTTTCATTCTATTTTTGCTCAATTGATTTTGTGAATTCACATGATCATCAACCTACAGAAAACATAAAATAACAAAAGGAAAATAGATAAATATTATATTGGGCTGCCTCCCAACAAGCGCTTCTTTAATGTCAGTAGCTTGACAGTGGGCTCTCATGGAGCCTCACAGATGTTCAAAGCAATGTTGGAACCTCCCAACACCAAACTTAGAGTTTGAATGTAGGGGTTCAACACCAAACTTAGAATTTGGTTGTGGCCTCCCAACACCAAACTTAGAGTTTGACTGTGGGGGCTCTGTTTGACTCTGCTTTGAGAGAAGCTCTTCATGCTTCCTTTCCATGGTTACAGAGGGATATCCTTGAGCCTTAAACACAAAGGATTCTTCATTCACTTGAATGATCAATTCTCCTCTGTCAATATCAATCACAGCCTTTGCTGTGGCTAGGAAGGGTCTGCCAAGGATGATGGATTCATCCATGCGCTTCCCAGTCTCTAGGACTATGAAATCAGCAGGGATGTAATGGTCTTCAA
>NC_029774.3:91487345-91488272 GCF_000817695.3 Arachis duranensis | reverse complement strand
CTCTGCTTAGAATTCTCTGCATGTTGCTGAGAAGATGATGGAAAAGGCTTGCCATTGCTAAACTTGTTTCTTCCACCATTATTGTTGTTGAAACCTTGTTGAGGTCTCTGTTGATCCTTCTATGAGAGATTTGGATGATTTCTCCATGAAGGATTATAGGTGTTTCCATAGGGTTCTCCCATGTAATTCACCTCTTCTATTGATGGGTTCTCAGGATTATAAGCTTCTTCTTCAGATGAAGCATCCTTAGTACTGCCTGGTGCAGCTTGCATTCCAGACAGACTTTGAGAAATCATATTGACTTGCTGAGTCAATATTTTGTTCTGAGCCAATATGGCATCCAGAGTATCAATCTCAAGAACTCCTTTCTTCTGATTCGTCCCATTGTTCATAGGATTTCTTTCAGAAGTGTACATGAATTGGTTATTCGCAACCATTTCAATGAGTTCTTGAGCTTCTGCAGGCGTCTTCTTCAGATGAAGAGATCCTCCAGCAGAGCTATCCAATGACATCTTGAACAGTTTAGACAGACCATCATAGAAGATACTTATGATGCTCCATTCAGAAAGCATGTCAGACGGACACTTTCTGATCAATTGTTTGTATCTTTCCCAAGCTTCATAGAGGGATTCACCTTCCTTCTGTCTGAAGGTTTGGACTTCCACTCTAAGCTTACTCAATTTTTGAGGTGGAAAGAACTTTGCCAAGAAGTCATTGATTAGCTTTTCCCAAGAGTTTAGGCTTTCTTTAGGTTGTGAGTCCAACCATATCCTAGCTCTGTCTCTTACAGCAAAAGGGAATAGCATAAGTCTATAGACCTCAGGTTCAACCCCATTGGTCTTGACAGTGTCACAGATTTGCAAGAATTCAGCTAAAAACTGATGAGGATCTTCCAATGGAAGTCCATGGAACTTGCAATTCTGTTGC
>NC_029774.3:91485864-91487235 GCF_000817695.3 Arachis duranensis | reverse complement strand
CATAGAAGTCGGGAGTAGGTGCAGTAAAGTCACCCAGCACCTTCCTTGCATTGTTGGCATTGTTGTTGTTTTCGGCTGCCATGGTTTCTTCTTGTTTGAAGATTTCTGTTAGGTCCTCTACAGAGAGTAGTGCTTTAGATTCTCTTAGCTTTCACTTCAAGGTCCTTTCAGGTTCACGGTCAGCCTCAACAAGAATGCTTTTGTCTTTGCTCCTGCTCATATGAAAGAGAAGAGAACAAGAAAATATGGAATCCTCTATGTCACATTATAGAGATTCCTTAAGGTGTCAGAGGAAAAGAAGAATAGAAGGAGGAGGTAGAAGAATTCAAACTTATCAAGAGGGATAGAGTTCGAATTGTGTATTGAAGAGGAGTGTTAGTCCAAAAATAGAAGGATGTGAGAAGAGGGGAAGAATTTTCGAAAATAAGGTAAAAGAAAAGAAATTTTGAAAATTTGATTGATGATTTTCAAAAACTACGATTGAGAAAGAAATAAAGTGATTTTTGAAAAAGATTTTGAAATTAGAAAGCAAAAAGATATGATTGAAAACTATTTTGAAAAAGATGTGATTAAGAAGATATGATTGAAAAGTTATGGTTTTAAAAAGATATGATTGAAAAGACATGATTGAAAAACAATTTAAAAAAGATTTGATTTTTAAATTAATGACTTGGCTAACAAGAAAAGATATGATTCAAACATTAAACCTTTCTCAACAAAAAAGGCAACATACTTGAAATGTTGAATCAAATCATTAATTGTTGGAAAGTATTTTTGAAAATGGAAAGAAATTAATTTTGAAAAGATATGATTGAAAAGATATGATTTGAAAAAGATTTGATTTTGAAAAATTATAGAAACTTGAAAAAAATTTGAATTAAAAACAAAATCTTCCCTCTTGTGCCATCCTGGCGTTAAACGCCCAGAATGGTATCCATTCTGGTGTTTAACGCCCAAAATGCTACCCTTTTGGGCGTGCCTGGCTGGGCGTTTAAACGCCAGTTTTCCTTCCTCACTGGGCATTTTTAACGCCCAGCTTTTTCTGTGTAATTCCTCTGTTGTATGTTCTGAATCTTCAATTCTCTGTATTATTAACTTGAAAATACACAAATTAAAATTTTTTTTGGATTTTTAATAATGAGGAATAATCAAAATGAAACTAAGATCAAATAAACAATGCATGCAAGACACCAAACTTAAAATGAGATATTAGACTTAAACAAGAAACATAAAATATTTTTTTTTATTTTTATGACTTTGTAATTTTTTTTGGATTTTTCGAAAATTATATGGAGAAGAAAATAAAGATATCAAAATTCTTAATGAGAATTCCAGGAATCATGCAATGTTAGTCTAAAGCTTTAGTCTAAA
>NC_029774.3:91485298-91485562 GCF_000817695.3 Arachis duranensis | reverse complement strand
TCAATCTCAACTCTTTATCACAACTTCGCACAACTAACCAGCAAGTGCACTGGGTCGTCCAAGTAATAAACCTTACGCGAGTAAGGGTCGATCCAACGGAGATTGTTGGTATGAAGCAAGATATGGTCATCTTGTAAATCTCAGTCAGGCGGATTCAAATGGTTATGGAGGATTAAAGATTACAAGATGAATAAAGATAGAGATACTTATGTAATTCATTGGTGAGAATTTCAGATAAGCGTATGGAGATGCTTTGTCCCTTCC
>NC_029774.3:91479576-91485042 GCF_000817695.3 Arachis duranensis | reverse complement strand
GTAGTAATTGCATTAATACTCGAGGTACAGCAGAGCTCCACACCTTAATCTATGGTGTGTAGAAACTCTACCGTTGAAAATACATAATAACAAGGTCTAGGCATGGCCGAATTGCCAGCCTCCCAAAGAGGGTTCAATCATAAAAACATGATCAAAAGATGAAAATACAATAGTAAAAGGTCCTATTTGTAGAGAACTAGTAGCTTAGGGTTTACAAAGATGAGTAAATGACATAAAAATCTACTTCCGGGCCCACTTGGTGTGTGCTTGGGCTGAGCATTGAAGCTTTCATGTGTAGTGACTTTTCTTGGAGTTAAACGCCAACTTTTGTGTCAGTTTGGGCGTTTAACTCCTATTCTTGTGCCAGTTACGGCATTTTACGCCAAAATTCTTGAGCTGACTTGGAACGCCAGTTTGGGCCATCAAATCTCGGGAAAAGTATGAACTATTATACATTTCTGGAAAGCCCAGGATGTCTACTTTCCAACGCAATTGAAAGCGCGCCAATTGGGCTTTTGTAGCTAAGAAAAATCCACTTCGAGTGCAGGGAGGTCAGAATCCAACAGCATCTGCAGTCCTTTTCAGCCTTTGAATCAGATTTTTGCTCAGGTCCCTCAATTTCAGCCAGAAAATACCTGAAATCACAGAAAAACACACAAACTCATAGTAAAGTCCAGAAAAGTGAATTTTAACTAAAAACTAATAAAAATATAATAAAAACTAACTAAAACATACTAAAAACATACTAAAAACAATGCCAAAAAGCGTATAAATTATCCGCTCATCATCACGCTCCTCCACAACGCCGTCTGCCAAGGCTCAAGTATCTCTGGGTGCACCACCTACGCTACGTCCTGAGAGCTATACGACATCCAAGTAAACTGTGCAAAGAAATAGTTTTGGAATGTCATCATTAGATATACAGTGTTTCCAAGCTAACACTAGATACTAACTATTTAGATTTCACAAAATACTCACATCCCTAGCCTGAAGGAGATCTATCTTGAGCCTCCAATGAGCAACTCGAGGTCCCTTCTCGCTCGCGGTCTGCTTGTGACCTGATGGTGCACGGAATTGTGATCATCAACAATGGTGCTAAAAACTTGGTAGCGCTCTCAAACGTGAATCACACTTAGTCACAACTCCGCACAACTAACCAGCAAGTGCACTGGGTCGTCCAAGTAATACCTTACGTGAGTAAGGGTCGATCCCATAGAGATTGTTGGTATGAAGCAAGCTGTGGTCATCTTGTAGATCTCAGTTAGGCGGATAGTAAATGTTTTGGAGTTTTTGAATAATAAATAAAGCAGAAAATAAAGATAGAGTTACTCATGTAATTCAATGGTAGGAATTTCAGATAAGTGTATGGAGATGTTTGTCCCTGTTGGATCTCTACTTTCCTACTGCCTTCCTTCAATCCTTCTTATTCCTTTCCATGGCAAGCTGTATGTAGGGCATCACCATTGTCAAAGGCTACATCCCATCCTCTCAGTGAAAAAGGTCCAAATGCTCTGTCATGGCATGGCTAATCATTTGTCGGTTCTCGATCATGTTGGAATAGAATCCCTTGATTCTTTTGCGTTTGTCATCACGCCCAACAATCGCGAGTTTGAAGGTCATCACAGTCATTCAATCCCTCAATCCTAATCGGAATACCACAGACAAGGTTTAGAAACATTTTTTATTTAAGAGAGGTGAAGGATTTATGGAATTATTCATACCCTTAAGACATAGTTACTAAATACTAATGATCATTAACAAAGACACAAACATAGATGACATAATAAGCATAAAAACCAAAAAATAGAAAAGTAAGAACAAGGAATGAATCCACCTTAGTGATGGTGGCGCTTTCTTCTTGAAGAACCAATGATGTCCTTGAGTTCTTCTATGTCTCTTCCTTGTCTTTGTTGCTCCTCCCTCATCGCTCTTTGATCTTCTCTAATTTCATGGAGAATGATGGAGTGCTCTTGATGTTCCACCCTTAATTGATCCATATTGTAACTCAAATCTTCTAGAGAAGTGTTGAGTTATTCCCAATAGTTGTTGGGAGGAAAGTGCATCCCTTGAGGCATCTCTGGGATTTCTTGGTGATGAGCTTCCTCATACGTCTCTTGGGTTCCATGAGTGGGCTCTCTTGTTTGCTCCATCCTTTTCTTAGTGATGGGCTTGTCTTCCTTAATAGGGATGTCTCCTTCTATGATGACTCCAGCTGAGTAACTTAGATGGCAAATAAGATGAGGAAAAGCTAGCCTTGCCAAGGTAGAGGGATTTTTGGCTATTTTGTAGACACAGTAACTTCAGATCGGTTGCTAGTGAGGATGATGGAGCGTTGGATGAACTCCAACCATCCTCTAGCCACATGCTTGAAGTCCAATCTTCTTAATTGAACCGGCTTGCCTTTGGAGTCTCTTTTCCATTGAGCTCCTTCAACACATATGTCCATAAGGACTTGGTCCAACCTTTGATCAAAGTTGACCCTTCTTCTGTAGGGGTGTGCATCTCCTTGCATCATGGACAAGTTGAATGCCAACCACACATTTTCTGGACTAAAATCTAAGTATTTCCCCCGAACCATTGTAAGATAGTTCTTTGGATTCGGGTTCATACTTTGATCATGGTTCCTAGTGATCCATGCATTGGCATAAAACTCTTGAACCATCAAGATTCTGACTTGTTGAATGGGGTTGGTCAAAACTTCCCAACTTCTTCTTTGGATCTCATGTCGAATCTCCAAAAACTCATTTTTTTTGAGCTTGAAATGGACCTCAGGGATCACCTTCTTCTTGGCCACAACATCATAGAAGTGGTCTTGATGGGCTTTGGAGATGAATCTCTCCATCTCTCATGACTCAGAGGTGGAAGCTTTGGTCTTCCCTTTTCCTTTTTTAGAGGTTTCTCCGGTCTTAGGTGCCATTAATGGTTATAGAAAAACAAAAAGCTATGCTTTTACCACACCAAACTTAAAATATTGCTCACCCTCGAGCAAGAGAAGAAAGAAAAGAAGAAGAAGAAGAAAAAATATGGAGGAGAGTGAAGGGGAGGTGTCTTCGGCCAAGGTATAGAAGATGGGGGTTGTGTTATGTGAAAATGAAGGAGAATGGAGGGGTTTATATAGTGAGGGGAGAGGGAGTGGGTTCGGCTATTTAGGGTGGGAAAGAAATTTTGAATTTTGAAGGTAGGTGGGATTTATGGGAAAGGGTGGATGGATGTGAGTGGTGAAGGTGGGTAATTGGGAAGAGAGATTGAGGTGATTGGTGAAGGATTTTTGGGGAAGAGAGGATGAATGTGAATAAGAGGAGAGAGGGTGAGTTGAGGTAGGTGGGGATCCTGTGGGGTCCGTAGATCCTGAGACACAGATCCTGAGGTGTCAAGAATTTACATCTCTGCACTAATTAGGCGTGTAAAACACCTTTACATGCAATTCTGGCATTTAAATGCCGAAGTGATGCTCGTTTTGGGTGTTCAACGCCCAATTGCAGCATGTTTCTGGCGTTGAACGCCAGTTCCATGCTTGTTTCTGGCGTTCAGCGCCAGTTCTCCTCAGTGTGCATTACTGGCATTTGAACACCAGGATGTTGCTTGTTTCTGGTGTTCAACACCAGATCCATGCTTCTGGCGTTGAACGCCAGCCTGATGCTCCTTACTGGCGTTTGAACGCCAGTAAGTCCTTCCTCCAGGGTTTGATTTTTCTTCTGCTATTTTTCAATTCTGTTTTTAATTTTAATATTTTTTTTGTGACTCCACATAATCATGAACCTAATAAAACATAAAAGAACAATGAAAATAAAATAAAATTAGATAAATAAAAAAAATTGGGTTGCCTCCCAATAAGTGCTTCTTTAATGTCAATAGCTTGACAGTGGGATCTCATGGAGCCTCACAGGTGATCAGGTCAATGTTGTAAACTCCCAACACCAAACTTAGAGTTTGGATGTGGGGATTCAACACCAAACTTAGAGTTTGGCTGTGGCCTCCCAACACCAAACTTAGAGTTTGATTGTGGGGGCTTTGTTTGACTCTATACTGAGAGAAGCTTTTCATGCTTCCTCTCCATTGTTAAAGAAGAAGATCCTTGAGCCTTAAATACAAGGTATTCCCCATTCAATTGAAGGACTAATTCTCCTCTGTTAACATCTATTACAGCTCCTATTGTGGCTTGGAAAGGTCTTCCAAGGATGATGCATTCATCCTCCTCCTTCCTAGTGTCTAAGATTATGAAATCAGCAGGGATGTAAAGGCCTTTAACCTTTACTAATACGTCCTCTACTAATCCATAAGCCTGTCTTACTGACTTGTCTGCCATTTGTAATGAGAACATGGCAGGTTGTACCTCAATGATTCCCAGCTTCTCCATTACAGAGAGTGGCATAAGATTTATGCCTGACCCCAGGTCACACAGAGCTTTTTCAAAGATCATGGTGCCTATGGTGTAGGGTATTACAAATTTGCCAAGATCTTGTCTCTTTTGAGGTAAAGTTTACTGAACCCGTGTATCTAGTTCACTAATGAGCAAGGGAGGTTCACCTTCCCAAGTCTCATTACCAAATAACTTGGCATTCAGCTTTATGATAGCTCCTAAATATTGAGCAACTTGCTCTCCAGTTACGTCTTCATCCTCTTCAGAGGAAGAATAGTCTTCAGAGCTCATGAATGGCAGAAGGAGGTTTAATGGGATTTCTATGGTCTCTATTTGAGCCTCAGATTCCCTTGGGTCCTCAATGGGGAACTCCTTCTTACTTGAGAGATGTCCCATGAGGTCTTCCTCATTGGGATTCACATCCTCTCCTTCCTCTCTAGGTTCGGCCATATTGGTTATATCAATGGCCTTGCACACTCTTTTTGGATTCTCTTTAGTATTGCTTGGGAGAGTACTAGGAGGAGTTTCATTGATTTTCTTACTCAGCTGGCCCACTTGTGCCTCTAGATTTCTGATGGAGGACCTTGTTTCACTCATGAAACTTAAAGTGGCCTTAGATAGATCAGAGACTAAATTTGCTAAGTTAGAGGTACTCTATTCATAATTCTCTGTCTGTTGCTAAGAAGATGATGGATAAGGCTTGATATTGCTGAGCCTATTTCTTCCACCATTATTAAAGCCTTGTTGAGGCTTTTGTTGATCTTTCCATGAGAAATTTGGATGATTTCTCCATGATGAATTATAGGTGTTTCCATAAGATTCTTCCATGTAATTTACCTCTGCTATTGCAGGGTTCTCAGGATCATAAGCTTCTTCAGAAGATGCCTCTTTAGTACTGTTAGATGCATTTTGCCATCCATTCAGACTTTGAGAAATCATGTTGACTTGCTGAGTCAACATTTTGTTCTGAGCCAATATGGCATTCAGAGCATCAATTTCAAGAACTCCCTTCCTTTGAGGCGTCTCATTATTCACGAAATTCCTCTCAGAAGTGTACATGAACTGGTTATTTGCAACCATGTCAATAAGTTCTTGAGCTTCTGCAG
>NC_029774.3:91478229-91479508 GCF_000817695.3 Arachis duranensis | reverse complement strand
TGCAGAATGGTCCAGTGACATCTTAGAGAACTCAGATAGACCATAATAGAATATATCTATCATGGTCTATTCTGAAAACATGTCAGAAGGACATCTTTTGGTCATCTGCTTGTATCTTTCCCAAGCTTCATAGAGGGATTCACCATCTTTTTATTTGAAGGTCTGAACATCCGCTCTAAGCTTGCCCAGCTTTTGAGGAGGAAAGAATTTAGCCAAGAAGGCCGTGACCAGCTTATCCCAGGAGTCCAGGCTATCTTTAGGTTGAGAGTCCAACCATGCTCTAGCTTTGTCTATTACAGCAAAAGGGAAAAGCATGAGCCTGTAGACTTCAGGATCTACTCCATTAGTCTTAACAGTCTCACAGATCTGCAAGAACTCAGTTATGAACTGGTAGGGATCTTCTAATGGAAGTCTATGAAACTTGCAGTTTTATTGAATTAGAGCAACTAATTGAGGTTTTAGCTCAAAATTGTTGCTCCAATGGCAAGAATTGAGATGTTTCTTCCATCAAACATGGACGTAGATGCAGTATAATCACCAAGCATCCTTCTTGCATTATTGTTGTTGGATTCGGCTGCCATCTCCTTTTCTTGTTCGAAAAATTCAGCAAGGTTGTCTCTGGATTGTTGTAATTTAGCTTCTCTTAATTTCCTCTTCAGAGTCCTTTCAGGTTCTGGATCAGCTTCAACAAGAATGCCTTTTTCCTTGTTCCTACTCATATGAAAGAGAAGAGAACAGAAAAAGAAGAGGAGTCCTCTATGTCGTAGTAAAGAGGTTCCTTATTGTTAGTAGAAGAAGAAAGGAAATAAAGAAAGGAGAATCCAAAACAAAGGTGAGGATAGGGGCAGAGATGAAGAGATGAAGAGATGTGTTAGTGAATGAATAAATAAGATGATAGACAGAAGTTTTCGAAAATAATTTTTAAAAGGAGTTAATAATTTTCGAAAATTAAGATAAGAAATAACATTAAAATTAAAATTTAAAATAATTAATTAATTAAAAAGAATTTTTTGAAAAAGAGGGAGGTATTTTCAAAAATTAGAGAGAGAAAAGTTGTTAGGTGGTTTTGAAAAAGATAAGAAACAAACAAAAAGTCAAATAGTTAGTTGAAAAAGATTTGAAAATCAAATTTGAAAAGATAAGAAGATTAGAAGATAAGAAGTTAGAAAAGATATTTTAAAATCAAATTTTTGAAAAGAGATAAAATTTTGAAAAAAAGATATGATATAAAAGATAAAATAAAAAGATATGATTAAAAAGATATGGTTAGAAAAGATTT
>NC_029774.3:91468019-91478074 GCF_000817695.3 Arachis duranensis | reverse complement strand
TTTGAAATAAAATTAAGAAAAATATTTTGAAAAATATTTTTAAATTTTCGAAAAATAGTAAAAAAAATGAAATGAAAAAGATTTAATTTTTTGAAAAAGTTTTGAAAAGATAAGATTTTTAAAATTTAAAAATTTGACTTGACTTACAAGAAACAACTCATTTTAAAAATTTTCGACTAAGTCAACTCAAATTTTCGAAATTTTGAGAGAAAAAAGGAAAAGATATTTTTTTGAACTTTTGATGATGAGGGGGAAAAACATAAAAATGACTCATAACATGAAAATTATGAATCAAAACACATGATGCATGCAAGAACACTATGAATGTCAAGATGAACATCAAAAACACTTTGAAGATCATGATGAACATCAAGAACATATTTTTGAAAAAATTTTTATGCAAAGAAAACATGCAAGACACCAAACTTAGAAATCTTTAATGTTTAGACACTATGAATGCAAAAATGCACATGAAAAACAATAAAAGACACAAAACAAGAAAACATCAAGATCAAACAAGAAGACTTACCAAGAACAACTTGAAAATCATGAAGAACACTATGAATGCATGAATTTTTGAAAATTGCAAGAACAAAATGAATCTGCAATTGACACCAAACTTAAAACATGACACAAGACTCAAACAAGAAACACAAAAATATTTTTGATTTTTATAATTTTATTATTTTTTTGGATTTTATTTTATATTTTTCGAAAAACATATAGGAAAAAGGAAGTAATGAATTCAAAGGCTTCAATCAAAATTCCAGGAATCATACCAGGTTAGTCTAAAGCTTGATGGCCAGCCAAGTTTCAGCATACCATTTTAAAACTCTAGAATTCATTCTTAAAAACTCTGAAAGATTTTTCAAAAATAGAGGGAGGATTTTAAAAAAATATTTTTGAAAACTTTTTGAAAAGAAAATAAAAAAAAAAGAAAATTACCTAATCTGAGCAACAAGAAGAACCGTCAGTTGTCCAAACTCGAACAATCCCCGGCAACGGTGCCAAAAACTTGGTGCACAAAATTGTGATCATCAACAATGGCGCCAAAAACTTGGTAGCGCTCTCAAACGTGAATCACACTTAGTCACAACTCCACACAACTAACTAGCAAGTGCACTGGGTCGTCCAAGTAATACCTTACGTGAGTAAGGGTCGATCCCACAGAGATTGTTGGTATGAAGCAAGCTATGGTCATCTTGTAGATCTTAGTTAGGCGGATAGTAAATGTTATGGAGTTTTCGAATAATAAATAAAGCAGAAAATAAAGATAGAGTTACTCATGTAATTCAATGGTGTGAATTTCAGATAAGTGTATGGAGATGCTTGTCCCTGTTGGATCTCTGCTTTCCTACTGCCTTCCTTCAATCCTTCTTATTCCTTTCCATGGCAAGCTGTATGTAGGGCATCACTGATGTCAATGGCTACATCCCATCCTCTCAGTGAAAAAGGTCCAAATGCTCTGTCACGGCACGGCTAATCATCTGTCGGTTCTCGATCATGTTGGAATAGAATCCCTTGATTCTTTTGTGTTTGTCATCACACCCAACAATCGCGAGTTTGAAGCTCGTCACAGTCATTCAATCCCTGAATCCTACTCGGAATACCACAGACAAGGTCTAGACTTTTCGGATTCTCATGAATGCCACCATCAATCTAGCTTATACCACGAAGATTCTGATTAAGGAATCCAAGAGATATGCGCCCGGTCTAAAGTAGAACGGAAGTGGTTGTCAGTCACACGTTCATAGGTGAGAATGATGATGAGTGTCACAGATCATCACATTCATCATGCTGAAGTGCAACGAATATCTTAGAACAGGAATAGCTGAATTGAATAAAAAATAGTAATAATTGCATTAAAACTTGAGGTACAGCAGAGCTCCACACCCTTAATCTATGGTGTGTAGAAACTCCACCGTTGAAAATACATAAGTGATGAAGGCTCAGGCATGGCCGAATGGCCAGCCCCCAAACGTAATCAAAAGACCGAATGGTCAAAAGGCTAGATAGTCAAAAGATGTCTAATACACTAGTAAAAAGTTCTATTTATACTAAACTAGCTACTAGGGTTTACAGAAGTAAGTAATTGATGCATAAATCCAATTTCAGGGCCCACTTTGGTGTGTGCTTGGACTGAGCTTGAGCTTTCCACGTGCAGAGGCTTCTTTTGGAGTTGAACGCCAAGTTTTAACATGTTTCTGGCGTTTAACTTCGGTTTGTGACGTGCTTCTGGCGTTTGACTCCAGAATGCAGCATGAAACTGGCGTTGTGTGCCAATTTACGTCATCTAATCATGAATAAAGTATGGACTATTATATATTGCTGAAAAGCTCTGGATGTCTACTTTCCAAAGCCGTTAAGAACATGCCATTTGGTGTTCTGTAGCTCCAGAAAATCCATTTCGAGTGTAGGGAGGTCAGATTCCAACAGCATCAGCAGTCCTTTGTCAGCCTCCTTATCAGAGTTTTGCTCAGATCCCTCAATTTCAGCTAGAAGTTACCTGAAATCACAGAAAAACACACCAACTCATAGTAAAGTCCAGAAATGTGAATTTAGCATAAAAACTAATGAAAACATCCTTAAAAGTAGCTAGATTACACTAAAAACTATCTAAAAACAATGCCAAAAAGCGTATAAATTATCCGCTCATCACCTGACCACCTGCAACCCCAAATACACGTATCATTAAATGAAAATAACTCTGAAAAATAAAAGAGAAAGATAGCACTTAAATATAACATTACCTCGTGGCCAAAGGCCAACAAAAGGTATCATATCCAGCGGGCCTGAAACTAGGAAACCGCCAGAAGATCCATGACTGAAGCAGCTGCAATGGACCGACTAACTAGACAACGTTCCTATTCGCCACACGATACATGCACCGGTATAACCATGATAGAGCAGCTGATCCCCAACTGTACCCACCCATGTCCTCAAGCCTGGCCACGTATGGCAGCCATCAAATGCGCAGGAGAGTGCCGGACTTGTTGCCAAATAGCTGAGTCTCCAAAAGCATCATGATATAGGCCCGGGCATACCTCCTAACAACGGTGTTGTCAGAGGCAATACACCCAACAGCTCCTGGAATCACACCCAAGCTGGGCGACCGCCCTCGATGTATCGCTTAAACTGTGTCAAGCATCTGCTGATGTACTGTCCATCGATTGGCAGCCCTAACTAGTACGCTACGTCCTGCAATGTAATTGTGCACTCCCCGAACGGCATATAGAATGTGTGCTTCCGGACGCCATCTCTCCACGAATGCACTCATCAATAGCTCATCCAACCTAAACCAAGTCTCGTTCAGTCTCGCAAGATGGTATAAACCAGCCATCTGCAAGTACAGAACGATCCTCTCATTCAGGCGCATACCCTGCTGTCGTCTCATGCTACCGATAAATAACTTCAACCTGATGAATGTGATGATCCGTGACCCTCATCACTATTCTCACTTATGAACGCGTGCCTGACAAATACCTCTGTTCTATCTTCGATTGAATGAGTATCTCTTGGATTCCTTAATCAGAGTCTTCGTGGTATAAGCTAGAATTATTGGCGGCCATTCCAAAGATCCGGAAAGTCTAAACCTTGTCTATGGTATTCCGAGTAGAATCTAAGATGGGATGACTGTGACGAGCTTCAAACTCGCGAGTGTTGGGCGTAGTGACAGATGCAAAAGAATCACTAGATTCTATTCCAACATGATCGAGAACCGACAGATGATTAGCCATGCTGTGACAGCACATTTGGACCATTTTCACTAAGAGGATGGGAAGTAGCCATTGACAACGGTGATGCCCTACATACAGCATGCCATGGAAAGGGGTAAGAATGATTGAATGAAAGTAGTAGGAAAGCAGAAATTCAAGAGGGATAAAGCATCTCCATACACTTATCTAAAATTCCCACCAATGGTTTACATAAGTATCTCTATCTTTATTTTATGCTTTATTTATCTTTATATTCGAAAACTATTATAACCATTAGAATCCGCCTGACTGAGATTTACAAGATGACCATAGCTTGCTTCATACCGACAATCTCCGTGGGACCGACCCTTACTCACGTAAGGTTTATTACTTGGACGACCCAGTGCACTTGCTGGTTAGTTGTGAGAAGTTGTGAAAAAGAGTGATATTACAATTGTGCGTACCAAGTTTTTGGCGCTATTGAGATCACAATTTCGTGCACCAAGTTTATGGCGCCGTTGCCGGGGATTGTTTGAGTTTGGACAACTGACGGTTCATCTTGTTTCTCAGATTAGGTAATTTTCTTTTCAAAAAATTTTCAAAAATCTTTCAAAAATTTTTATTTGTTTTCGCTTTTCCAAAATAATTTTTGGAAAAATAAAAAAATAAAATTATAAAAAAATTATTTTTGTGTTTCTTGTTTGAGTCTAGTGTCAATTTTTAAGTCTGGTGTCAATTGCATGTTTTTTAAAATTTGT
This sequence comes from Arachis duranensis, assembly GCF_000817695.3. NCBI lineage: Eukaryota > Viridiplantae > Streptophyta > Magnoliopsida > Fabales > Fabaceae > Arachis > Arachis duranensis. The sequence goes on along the minus strand of NC_029774.3, from coordinate 91,473,621 downwards.
GCATTTTTTGAAAAACTCATGCATGGTGTTCTTCATGATCTTCAAGTTGTTCTTGATAGGTCTTCTTATTTAATCTTCATATTTTCTTGTTTTGTGTCTTTTGTTGTTTTTCATATGCATTTTTTAATCCATAGTGTCTAAACATTGAAATTTTCTAAGTTTGGTGTCTTGCATGTTTTTCTTTTCTTGAAAATTTTTCAAAAATAAGTCTTGATTTTCATCTTGATCTTCAAAGTGTTCTTGGTGTTCATCTTGATATTCATAGTGTTCTTGCATGCATTAGTTGTTTTGATTCATAATTTTTATGTCTTGAGTCATTTTGTTGTTTTTCTCTTTCCACATTAAATTCAAAAAATTAAAAAATATCTTTTCCTTATTTTACTCATAATTTTCAAAATCTTTGGGTTGACTTAGTCAAAATTTTTTAAAATAAGTTGTTTCTTGTTAGTCAAGTCAAGATTTCAATTTTAAAAATCCTATCTTTTCAAAATCTTTTTCAAAAAAATCAAATCTTTTTCATTTTTTCTTTTATTTGTTCGAAAATTTTTTAATTGATTTTCAAAATCTTTTTCTTTATTTCATTTCAAAATTTCAAAAACTTTACTAAAAATTAATGTGATTGATTCAAAAATTTGAAGTTTGTTACTTTCTTGTTAAGAAAGGTTCAATCTTTAAATTCTAGAATCATATCTTTTAGTTTCTTGTTAGTCAAGTAATCAATTTTAATTTTAAAAATCAAATCTTTTTAATTTCCTTTTCAAATCTTTTTTAAAACAAATCTCAAACATATCTTTTTCAATTCATATCTTTTTCAAAATTGATTTAAAAATTCTTTTCTAACTTCCTATCTTTTCAAAAATTGATTTTCAAATCTTTTTCAACTAACTAATTGATTTTTTGTTTATTTTACTATTTCTTATCTTTTTCAAAACCACCTAACTACTTTTCTTTCTCTAATTTTCGAAAATCACCTCCCTCTTTTTCAAAATTCTTTTAATTAACTTATTGTTTCAAATTTTAATTTTAATCTTATTTCTTCTCTTAATTTTCGAAAATCACTAACTATTTTTCAAAAATAATTTTCGAAAACTCTTCTCTCTCATCTCTTTCTATTTATTTTATTTATTTACTAACACTTCTCTTTATCTTAAAATTCGAACCCTCTCTTCTCTTCCGTGTTCAAATTTTTCTCCTCTTCATTCTTATTCTTCTTTTCTTCTACTCACATAAAGGAATCCCTATACTGTGACATAGAGGATTCCTTTTCTTTTCTGTTCTTTTCTTTTTCATATGAGCAGGAGCAAGGACAAGGACATTCTTGTTGAAGCAGATCCTGAACTTGAAAGGACTCTGAAGAAAAAACTAAGAGAAGCTAAAGCACAACAATCCAGAGAAAACCTTACAGAGAATCTCGAAAAAGAAGGAGACATGTCCGAATCCAACAACAATGCAAGGAGGATGCTTGGTGATTATACTACACCTACTTCCAACTTTTATGGAAGAAGCATCTCAATCCCTGCCATTGGAGGAAACAATTTTGAGCTGAAGCCTCAACTAGTTGCTCTAATGCAACAGAACTACAAATTTCATGGACTTCCATCAGAAGATCCTATCAGTTTTTAACTGAGTTCTTGCAGATCTGTGATACTGTTAAGACTAATGGAGTAAATCCTGAAGTCTACAGGCTCATGCTTTTCCCTTTTGATGTAAGAGACAGGGCTAGAACATGGTTGGACTCACAACCTAAAGATAGCCTGGATTCTTGGGATAAGCTGGTCATGGCCTTCTTGGCCAAGTTCTTTCCTCCTCAAAAGCTGAGCAAGCTTAGAGTGGATGTTCAGACTTCAAGCAAAAAGATGGTGAATCCCTCTATGAAGCTTAGGAAAGATACAATCAGTTGACCAAAAAGTGTCCTTCTGACATGCTTTCAGAGTGGACCATTTTGGATATATTCTATGATGGTCTATCTGAGTTCTCTAAGATGTCACTGGACCATTCTATAGGTGAATCCATTCACCTAAAGAAAACGCCTGCAGAAGCTCAAGAACTCATTGACATGGTTGCAAATAACCAATTCATGTACACCTCTGAGAGAAATCCTGTGAGTAATGGGATGCCTCAGAGGAAGGGAGTTCTTGAAATTGATGCTCTGAATGCCATATTGGCTCAGAATAAAATGTTGACTCAGCAAGTCAACATGATTTCTCAGAGTCTGAATGGATTGCAAAATGCATCCAACAGTACTAAAGATGCATCTTCTGACAAAGAAGCTTATGATCCTGAGAACTCTCCAATGGTAGAGGTGAATTACATGGGTGAAGCCTATGGAAACACCTATAATCCCTCATGGAGAAATCATCCAAATTTCTCATAGAAGGATCAACAGAAGCCTCAACAAGGCTTTAATAATGGTGGAAGAAACAGGCAAGCCTTTTCCATCATCTTCTCAGCAACAGACAGAGAATTCTGAGCAGAGCCCCTCTAGCTTAGCAAACATAGTCTCTGATCTATCTAAGGCCACTTTAAGTTTCATGAATGACACAAGGTCCTCCATTAGAAACTTGGAGGCACAAGTGGGTCAGCTGAGTAAGAAAATCACTGAAACTCCTTCTAGTACTCTCCCAAGCAATACAGAAAAGAATCTAAAAAGAGAGTGCAAGCCCATTGATATAATCAAAATGGCCGAATCCAAAAAGGAAGGGGAGGACAGGAATCCCAATAGGGAAGATCTCATGGGACATCCCCCAGACAGAAAGGAGTTCTCTATTGAGGACCTAAAGGAATTTGAGGCTCATATAGAGACCATAGAGATTCCATTAAACTTTCTTCTGCAATTCATGAGCTCTGAAAAATATTCTTCCTCTGAAGAGGATGAAGATGTAACTGAAGAGCAAGTTGCTCAATATCTAGGAGCCATAATGAAGATGAATGCCAAGTTGTTTGGTAATGAGACTTGGGAAGATGAATCTCCCTTGCTCATTAGTGAACTAAATACATGGGTTCAACAAACTTTACCTCAAAAGAAACAAGATCCTGGTAAATTCTTAATATCCTGTACCATAGGCACCATGACCTTTGAGAAGGCTCTGTGTGACTTGGGGTCAAGTATAAATCTTATGCCACTCTCTGTAATGGAGAAACTGGAGATCTTTGAGGTGCAAGCTGCAAGAATCTCATTAGAGATGGCAGACAAGTCAATAAAACAAGTTTATGGATTGGTAGAGGACGTGTTAGTAAAGGTTAAAGGCGTTTACATCCATCCTGATTTCATAATCCTAAACACTGAAAAGGATGAGAATGAATGCATCATCCTTGGAAGACCCTTCCTAGCCACAGTAGAAGCTGTGATTGATGTTGACAGAGGAGAGCTAGTCCTTCAATTAAATAGGAACTACCTTGTGTTTAAAGCTCAAGGATCTTCCTCTGCATCCATGGAGAGGAAGCATGAAAAGCTTCTCTCAATACAGAGTCAAACAAAGCCCCCACAATCAAACTCTAAGTTTGGTGTTGGGAGGCCACAACCAAACTCTAATTTTGGTGTTGAACCCCCACATTCAAACTCTAAGTTTGGTGTTGGGAGGTCCCAACAATGCTCTGAATATATATGAAGCTCCATGAGAGCTCACTGTCAAGCTATTGACATTAAAAAAGTGCTTATTGGGAGACAACCCAATTTTTATTTATCTATATTTCTATTGTTCTTTTATATTTTATTAGGTTTATGATCATGTGGAGTCACAAAACAATTGCAAAAATTAAAAATAGAACCAAAAATAGCAGAAGAAAAAGCACACCCTGGAAGAAGAGCTGTCTGGCATTTAAACACCAGAAACAAGCATCTATCTGGCGTTTAACGCCAAAAACAAGCATCAGGCTGGCATTAAACGCCAGAAACAGGCTGCATTTGGGCGTTTAATGCCAGAAATAAGCATCAGTCTGGCGTTAAATGCCAGAATTGCATACAGAGGGCGTTTTACAAGCCTAAAAGGTGCAGGGATGAGAAATCTTTGACACCTCAAGATCTGTGAACCCCATAGGATCACCTCAGGATCTGTGGACCCCACAGGATCCCCACCTACCCCACTTCTCTCTTTTTCATTCTCACACAACACTCCCCTCTCTTCTCCCCCTTGGCCGAAACCCACACCTCTCTCCCTCTTCTCCATATCTTATTCTTCTTCTTCTATTCTTTCTTTTTTTGCTTGAGGGTGAGCAACATTCTAAGTTTGGTATGGTAAAAGTATAGCTTTTTATTTTTCCATAACCATTTATGGCACCTAAGGCCGGAGAAACCTCTAGAAAGAGGAAAGGAAAGACAAAAGCTTTCACCTCTGAGTCATGGGAGATGGAGAGATTCATCTCAAGGGTCTATAGCTCAATAATAGAGCATTTGACTGCACATCAAGAGAGCCCACTCATGGACCTCAAGGAATTCCCTCATCAAGAAATCCCTGAGATACCTCAGGGGATATATTTTCCTCCACACAATTATTGGGAGTAACTAAGGATAGGAGCACCAAAATCACTAGGGATCAAGCAACAGAGACAAGGAAGAGACATAGAGGAGCTCAAGAACACCATTGGTCTTTCCAGAAGAAGGCGCCACCATCACTAATGTGGACTCATTCCTTAACTTCCTTGTTCTTATCTCCCTATTTTTCGGTTTTTGAGCTTCATGTTTGTCTATGTTTGTGTTTTTATTACATGATCATTAGTGTCTAGTGTCTATGTCTTAAGGCTATGAATAATTCCATGAATCCTTCACCTTTCTTAAATGAAAAATGTTTCTAATACAAAAGAACAAGAAGTACATGAGTTTCGAATTCATCCTTGAAATTAGTTTAATTATAGTGATGTGGTGACAATACTTTTTGTTTTCTAAATGAATGCTTGAACAGTGCATATTTTTTATCTTGTTGTTTATGAATGTTAAAATTGTTGGCTCTTGAAAGAATGATGAAAAAGAAAAATGTTATTGATGATCTGAAAAATCATGAAATTGATTCTTGAAGCAAGAAAAAGTAGTGAAAAAGAAGAAGCTTGCGAAAAAATAAATATTTTAAAGAAAGAAAAAGAAAAAGCAAGCAGAAAAAGCCAATAACCCTTAAAACCAAAAGGCAAGGGTAAAAAGGATCCAAGGCTTTGAGCATCAATGGATAGGAGGACCCAAGGAAATAAAATCCAGGCCTAAGCGGCTAAATCAAGCTGTCGCTAACCATGTGCTTGTGTCATGAAGGTCCAAGTGAAAAGCTTGAGACTGAGTGGTTAAAGTCGTGATCCAAAGCAAAAAGAGTGTGCTTAAGAGCTCTGGACACCTCTAACTGGAAACTTTAGTAAAGCTGAGTCACAATCTGAAAAGGTTCACCCAATCATGTGTCTGTGACATTTATGTATCCGGTGGTAATACTGGAAAACAAAGTGCTTAGGGCCACGGCCAAGACTCATAAAAGTAGCTGTGTTCAAGAATCAACATACTTAACTAGGAGAATCAATAACACTATCTGAACTCTGAATTCCTATGGATGCCAATTATTCTAAACTTCAAAGGATAAAGTGAGATGCCAAAACTGTTCAGAAGCAAAAAGCTACAAGTCCCGCTCAT
>NC_029774.3:91449438-91468006 GCF_000817695.3 Arachis duranensis | reverse complement strand
TTTTAGGGATGTTTTTCTTAGTTTTTATGCAAAATTTACATTTCTGGACTTTACTATGATTTTGTGTGTTTTTCTGTGATTTCATATATTTTCTGGCTGAAATTAAGGGACCTGAGCAAAAATCTGATAGGAGGCTGAAAAAGGACTACAGATGCTGTTGGATTCTGACCTCCCTGCACTCGAAATAGATTTTCTAGAGCTACAGAACTCCAAATGGCGCGCTCTTAATTACGTTGGAAAGTAGACATCCAGAGCTTTTCAGCAATATATAATAGTTTATACTTTATTCGAGTTTAGATGACGCAAATTGGCGTTCAACGCCAGTTCCATGCTGCATTCTGGAGTAAAACGCCAGAAACACGTCACAAACCAGAGTTAAATGCCAAAAACACATTACAACTTGGCGTTTAACTCCAAAAGAAATCTCTAAACGTGAAAGCTCAAGGCTCAGCCCAAGCACACACCAAAGTGGGCCCCGGAAGTAGATTTCTGCACTTAGACTTATTTCTGTAAACCCTAGTAACTAGTTTAGTATAAATAGAACTTTTTACTATTGTATTAGAGGTCTCAGTCCTTTTTCCCTATTTTCGAATTCATATGCTATTGGGGGCTGGCCTCACAGCCATACCTGGATCTTTATCACTTATGTATTTTCAACGGTGGAGTTTCTACACACCATAAAGTAAGGTATGGAGCTCTGCTATACCTCGAGTATTAATGCAAAGTACTATTGTTCTTCTATTCAATTCACGCTTATTCTTATTCTAAGATATTCATTCGCACTTCAACCTTATGAATGTGATGATCCATGACACTCATCACTATTCTCACTTATGAACGCGTGCCTGACAAACACCTCCGTTCTACCTTCGATTGAATGAGTATCTCTTGGATTCCTTAATCAGAGTCTTCGTGGTATAAGCTAGAATTATTGGCGGCCATTCCTAAGATCCAGAAAGTCTAAACCTTGTCTGTGGTATTCCGAGTAGGATCTGAGATGGGATGACTATGACGAGCTTCAAACTCGCGAGTGTTGGACGTAGTGATAGACGCAAAAGAATCATTGGATTCTATTCCAACATGATCGAGAACTGACAGATGATTAGTCGTGCTGTGACAGCGCATTTGGACCATTTTCACTAAGAGGATGGGAAGTAGCCATTGACAACAGTAATGCCCTACATACAGCTTGCCATGGAAAGGGGTAAGAATGATTGGATGAAAGCAGTAGGAATGTAGAAATTCAAGAGGGATAAAGCATCTCCATACACTTATCTAAAATTCCCACCAATGATTTACATAAGTATCTCTATATTTATTTTATGCTTTATTTATCTTTATATTCGAAAACCATTATATCCATTAGAATCTGCCTGACTGAGATTTACAAGATGACCATAGCTTGCTTCATACCGACAATCTCTGTGGGATCGACCCTTACTCATGTAAGGTTTATTACTTGGACGACCTAGTGCATTTGTTGGTTAGTTATGCGATGTTGTGAAAAAGAGTGATACAATTGTGCGTACCAAGTTGTTGGCGCCATTGAGATCACAATTTCGTGCACCATCCGCCGCAGCCGGCACCGGAGTAGGCAACTGGCACCGGCACCCTATTGTCTCATTCAACGTTGAATGGGCCTCATCTCTGTTTCTCTTCTTCTGCCTTTGGTCTTCTCCGCCGTCGCCAACTCACCCTCACACGGTTAGTTGCTATAACTGTTAAGCATTTCAATATGATAAAGTTGCTATATATACGATTAAAGCTGTCAGTTGCTATTTACTTTGATGGGTTGCTTTCTTTCTTTAACAGTTTGATTGCTTATGCTGATATGCATATCAGGTGTTTCATTGTTCAAGTTGTTCATGGTTCTGCTCCTTAGATACAATTTCATGAAATACCCTAACGGGACAACATATCTAACTTTAGTTCCTGTTTCTTTGAACAATAAAACTGATCCTATAAAGTGGATTGATCCTATGGTTTCACCTATTTTTGTATATAGTTATATATATAGTAAAATATCGCTGTGCTTGTATAGAATCCAGTGATGCAAAACAGAAATTAATTGTATCAATTTATTCAATGTTTGTGAATTTGTGCATGGTCTATACCATGATTTGGGTGCAGGACCTAACCGTGCAGACTGATCATACTTGACACTTCTTGTTTTCTTGTCTTCAAATTTTACTTTGCTAATGGTTTATTGCTGAGGATACAACACATCAAAGTTCATTGTTTGTTTACTGAGGAAGGGATGCAAGTATGATGTTATTAGGGAATAGTTTATAGTTGATAGTTGATTTTTAGCAGTATTTGATTCCCTGTCAAAGCTAAACAGAAATATATAGATGCAAATTGCAAAATTTTTAGTATGGTTAACAATGAAAAAAGTAATTGGCGGAACTCATTAATAAAATAATTTAACAACAAGCCCTATTTTTATTTTATCCCTTTTTTTGTATTCTTTTTCATTCTTATGTGGTTGGGGAAGAAACAAAAGCTATATTGAAGCTTTGCTTCTACTTTGAGGGAGTGGCTTTAATATTTACTCTTTAGCAAGGAAAGATTACTAAATAATGTAACAAGACATTTTGTTGCAAAATTTAATATCGTTTTAAGTTTTTAATAGATTCAAAATAGACCTTATATCTAATTTGTACCTATGTACAGATACTAGTATATATACTTTGAATTAGGCCTAAAAGTTGGACAGAAATAACAGAGAGAGAAGAGAAGAACAATATTAGTATTAAAGAAAGAGTTCACAGTGCAAGTTGAAAATGCACATGGCATAGTAATTTCATTGTAATCAAACAAAAACAGCAACAATAATAATAACACACATTGTTGATGATTTGATATGACAAGAAGCTACATATAGTTGGTCCAAAATAATGAATTAAAATTGATCAGTACTACTATCAAACTATTGAGGAAAAGGCACAAGAAATAAAGAACTATGTATATATATCTATAATTGGACAAACATGTAAATAATAAGTATATAGCAGCAGCACATTGATTAATGATTATAATTATAAATAGTAAATAATAATGTCCAAGACAAGAAAATAATATAACCATAAATAGTAGTAACAAGCGTATCTGATCAAGTCCATAAAATAAACGAAAAGAAAGAGAGACATAAAGAAAAGAACATATATATACCAGTTACGTTGTTCATGATGAAATAAATGATTGAAGCATGTTCCAAATTAAGCATGATTAGCAGAAGCATCAGAAGACAAATATGTTCTAAAAATATACAAATATTCATGTTACTACTTGAGATTAATGTATTTTGGCATTCATTCGTACTAAAATTCTGTTTTGCAAATATTATGTTAATTTTATAAGATGCAAGACACTAAGTTGGTACAATCAGTTGTTTATCTCTCTTTGGGTTGTGTATAGTTTATGAATCATGCTGAAATCATTCTTAATATGAAGTTTTAATTTCATAATCGTCTTTGGGCCGTGTTTTCTTTGCGAGATATATGAATATGGATTAGTTTATAAATCATGCTAAAATTTTATTGGCTGTTGTTTCTTTGTATTAGTTTGTGTTAATTTTAGCATGTTTGACACCAAATTTTGAGTTATGTACACATTGCTTTATATGCAGAGTAAGATGACTGAAAACAGTAATATTGAAGCAGCAGGGATGTCCGCTAGCATTCAACCATCTTCTCCACCGTCAGGTGTTCGTAAGAATCAGTCAGCTGTCTAGGATCATTTTAAGTAGCTTCGGAGTCTGCATTTAGTACTGGAAGAAGAGTCCTCGATCCATACTGCAGTTCCTTAACACCTAGAATGGTAGAGGCCTTAGTCTGCACAGGAGATTGGCTTAAGGAAGATCTTTTCTCTGCTTTAGATGATGATTGTGAAGTTCTTCAACAAGTTGATCAAGGTATAGAATTTTTTTTATATTTCTTCTCATTTTATTTTATTTTTGTTTTTGTCGTCTTTCTATTTTAGAATTTAGGTATTAGTTACCAATTAAAAGTTATTGAATATAGACTTGATAATTAATTTGATTTCCTTGGCAGACATATTTTCCTCTAATGATGGTGCTTGTTCTATGACGGTATCAATTGATAATCTTGATGATGACTAGGTATGCTTAATATTCATATTTGGTTTAATACTTTCATTCAAAGATTTGTTTTAAAATGACAAAGGTATATTTTGTTATTTGCAGATATATTTTCTTGAAAGGTTGTGGTTGTTTGATGATTTTATTGGCAACTTAGCATCTTTTGATACTTTGTGGTTGTTGTTTTAGAGAGATTTTTTGGTGGTATTCTTTTGATATTTTGAGAATGATTAAATGTTATATAAATTAGCTATTGTCATTAGATTTATAAAGAACCAAATTCTAGCTGTAATGAACCTATACACTTTAAAATGGCCTTAGTATTAATTTTACTTTTTAAAAAATTATGGTTTGAAAATTGAATTTCTAAAAATCGGTTTTTAGAAGTGAATTTTTTATTAAAATATCTGGTTTGAAAATTGAATTTTTAAAAACTAGTTTTAAAATTGGATTTTTGGTTGAAGAAAGTGGTTTTAAAACTGGATTTTCAAAAATTGGTTTTAAAACTGGATTTTTGGTTAAAAAATCTGATTTTAAAACTAGATTTTATAAAAAAAAAAAAAAACCAAATTTTAGATTTGAATTTTAAAAAAAACCAAATTTAAAACCGATTTATAAGTAAAACCGAATTTAAAACTGATTTATAAATAAAATCGGATTTAAATTTTAAAATCAATTTAAAATTAGTTTTTGTTTTTTCAAATCGATTTAAAACCGGTTTCTCTCTTCAATCCAATTTTGATTTGATTTTATGAACCATAAAATTGATTTTGAAGTAGATCCAGCCATACCCACCCCTATTTTTGGGGAAAAAAATATAGTTTAAAATTTAGAATAGATAAAATAACATGAAGTAAAATAAAAGCAAACAAACAAACTGAGTTAACTACCTTCAAACTTATATAATTATTAATTATCGGATCCATCCATTGTATATGTCACATATTACTGTGGTTATTGTGTGAATTTATAATTTATCTCCATAGCAGTAGTAGTCTTGCTCAAATTTTCATTCAATCAATTCGGATGGTTCCATTATTATTCATCACTTATGGTCATTTTTCCATTTTCGATTTTCCAGTGGTTGTCCTTGCTTATACTTTTTACAGATTTTTTCTTGTTCTTTTGTTAGCAAGGATAGATTCAATAAGTACTACTTACTTAGCACTTTAGATTCCGATTCCATGTTAGGTTCTTTTAATAAGATAGGAAGGCACTTATTCAGGGAGCAATGACTGGTCTTGCGCCAATAAAGTAACAGTTTCAACGATTTTTTTTTTTTCTAAAAGGGGTTACTTGGAGTATAACATAAGTTGTTGAATTGAACTGAGACACTTGGCTTGTATGTGATGATTGTAGTAATAGTGTGCGACTCCAAGGAGCTTGAGGCATATCCTAACTTTATGCCCACTATGAACTTGTCAAATTTGGCACTAGTGCACTACACATGCCGTATGAATGTGTGATAATACTTTAAGAGATTAAAATATAAAAATCAATGCGGATTAATGAATTATTAAGTTACATGCTGAGTTTGTATATACTCAAATATAATCTAACGTTTTGTAAAGAACACACATTAATTCATTGTTGCAAACAATGTAACATTCATATCTTCTAATTGCAAATCTCTATTATANATTACTTTAATTATTTTAACTGCATTTATACTTTAATTTTAACCACACTTGTGTGTGACAGTCCAAAATAAATCATGACTAACGTTCAAAGAAATTATTCCTTAACAAGTTTAACAAATTTGAATATAAGTTGAATAAAAAAATTATAAATATTTTTAATAAATTTACAAATACAAAAATAAATAGTTACATATTATTTAAAAAAATAGAATAGATTAAGATGGTAGAATCTTGCTTGTGACATATGGAGTATACAACGTTTAGAAATTTAACAAAGAACAAGTACCCATTGTAGATCATTATTCTTGAATATAAAGGCTCATATATTTAAGTATTTGTTCTTGAAAAATATTTTTTTGAAAAACGGAGTGAGTTTTGCAACTTAGTCACTAGACAATACATCTATAATCCACATGAGACCATATAAATATTATTATCAAAGTAATTTTATTTAAAAAATAGTATTTTATACAAATAAGTGAATCAATAAGCGAGTTTTCAGTACAGAAATCAAATCAAGTAGTCCACAATTAAACGGCTCCACCTCTAAGGATAGTCCTTTCCTCTCGTGTGTCCATACGGAATAACAGATCCAACGTGTGACCTACATGTTAGGCTACGATTTTCTAATACGAGCCTCCCAAACCAATTCAAAACATATAATTTAAAATACAACAAATCTTAAATCTTTCAAATATATAAGGTATCAAATCAAATCAAATTAAATAGTACTTTCTCATCAGAAATTCTTTTCAATCATACTTTTTCAATTATAAGAAATGTCAAATATATTGTACAATTTCAGAGTATATAAGTGAGTATCAACAATACTTTAATATTTCAAAAACACATATTTAAATAAAATCGAATATTCTAAAATAATACAAAAATTCATCAAATATGTATACAGTCTCATATAAAGTTCTTAAAGTGTATGCTTCACATAAATAAATTATTTAACTCTAATAACTCCATTGTTTTAATCAATTAAAATTCTTCAATTATAATTTCATAAATATATTTAAAAGCTCGTAATAACATAAACCAAAAGTAATTGTAAACGTAAAGTCTACTCACAATATGGTCCCAAGGGACTGAAGAAACCAAACTTAGAGTGCCAAATTAAAGGGTGAGGATGGTTGAAGTATAATGGAATGAAAGAGCGCAGAATTTGGACTAGGACAGAGACAATTATTCCGACAGTGTTTTTTTGATAGGCAGAACGGCAAACAGGGGCACAATGGAGTAGAAGTTGCAAGCCAGTGGCAGCTAAAGGCAAAGCAATGACAGCATCATCAATGGCAGTGGTAAAATAGTGGTAGAAACAAAACAGAATAAGCAACCACTAACCAAGCTAGAATGGTGGTGAAACGGAATTGATAGAGGTGCGAAGCAATTCCTGTGGCATTTTTAAAGGGCAAGGGCAGCGGCAAAAGGCTCCGGCGAAGGAAAAATAGAGAACAGAGCACGACTGGGTAGGATAGTAGTAGCTTTCCAACGAGCTCTCCTCCAACAGTGACACAGTAGCTCACTAACAGTGACGGAAAGAGCTCATTTTCCTTCCTCTACTCACCGTATTTCCTTCTCTTTATTCGACACTCATGCTTGTAGCTGCAACAACGATGGCGATGAAGTGGCTCGACGGCAGCAGAAGCATCTAGTCCCAACCGCAATTTCCTTTCCCTCTTTGTCTTGTTCTCGTTCTCTCTCCTCTGCTGCGACGGCGGCGGTCTCAACGGTCTCCAATCTGTGAAGGCTCCGATGGCAACGGCGGCGTTTCGACTTGGCGGCGACAGAAACGCCCCCTTCTTCCTATCCTCCATCACATGTTAGATCTCTCTCTCTCTCTCTCTGCGATGCCGGTGGTAGTGACTTCCACTGGCGCCACCTCTCTCTTCCCCTCTTCTCTTCTTCCTTCCTCTTTCACTTTCCCTCTCTCAGATTCTATCTTCTTTTTCTTTTTCGTTCAATGTGTGTATGGTGACTAAGAAATGTGTGAAGAAGTGTGTGTTAATTTGCGAATTAGATTTAGGGTTTGGTTAAATGAATAAGGAATAAAATAGGTATTTGGATAAAATTAGAGGGTAAAATATTAATTAAAAACTAAATATATTCTAATATAATTCTTTTAAGCACACTATTTACTTATGAACTTACTAATTAATTTTGAATAGTTATTCTAATTTTAAATTAGAGATAATTCAATTAAATTACTTTTGGTTCATAAAATTAAACTAAAAATCCTAATTATTCAAGTTAAATTATCAAATCTTCGTTATTTTCTAACTCCTAAAACTTTAAATCTTAAATAAAAAGATGTCTAACTATTATAAAAATTATATATAAAATAAAGTCTTAATTAATTTTAAACTCAAATTATCATAAAATTTGATTTAATTATTAATAATAAAATAATTTTTTAAAAATAAAATCCTAAACAATAATAGTAAATCATGAATAACTCATTATTTAATATTTAAAACCTCCTAGTGTTACAATATATATATATTCACAACCACACAAGGAAATCAGATGCCGGGCCTCATATATAAGGTAATAAGAAGACAATGACCTTCCTCGACCATCAAATTTTTTATTTTATAAATTATACATAAAATTTAATTTAATTTCCTTTTAAAAATTTTATATTAAGTTTTTCTAACTATGAAATTATTTTTTTACTCTCCCCTTACATTAAGGCTAGCTCTGCCTCTGGAGGAAATAATAATGATACTATAAAAATAATCAAAGTCCATTTAAAGAAACAAATAAATTGGGATTTAAAAAGTTAGGAAGTACGAACACGAAGTCTCTAATGCCTTTGGGAGGTGAGATTTGAGTAGAGGATGTTCTTGTAAATATTTTGATGATAAAAGCAATCAAGTTGACTATTACCTATTAAGTATTAATGCTGCTACTTCCGATGTCAATATTTCGGGTCAAAGCCGAATGTTGATGGGTACTTAATACGTTAAGTTTCCCATAACTGAAGAAGGTATGCATAAGTTAAAATTTTTTAAGGAATTATACAGAGAATCAAAGCTTTATTATAAAAAAAAAATACATTTTTACCTTAATAAAAAAACATATCATTCTAGAATGAATTCTCTCAATTTTTTATTTTAATTAAAAAAGTAAAGTGTGAATTCTAATCTTTCAATACTTTCTTCCTCATGTTTTCTTATAGTCCATATTCGTACTAAGAGTGGAAAACCCGAATTGAATGGTTGAAGAGATTGGAGATCCTAACTTCAGCAAAGAGAAAGTCAGATCGAGAGGATAACTTGCAAGACACTCTAATACTTAAGTTAACAATGTATTGTGGTTAGGTGTTATATTCTGAGTTTATCTATCGGTTTTCTTCTCCTTTTACTCTTCTATTTCGGGATTACCATTTTTCGGTAATTTTCTGTCTTTGGAGTATGCTATTAATGTCATGATTTGGCAATTTCATAACTTTATGACATGATTGTTATGTAGTACCCGCTGTCATCTTGTAACGTCGGATTTTTAGTTAATTATCATTATGTTACATCATTATTTGCTTAGAACAGTGCCCTAATTCGGGCCTTTTGGCTTTATTGTTTGGTCAAAAGCACTCGAGTTTATGAGGTCTGCTTTAAGGAGTTTTTTTATTGAAGTTGTCGATTAAAGGAGTTCCCTTTAATTGAAGTCGTAAATGAAGTAAAGTATTAACTTTCTGCAAGTGTTTTCAGGACCACACATTTCCAATTTTTGATAAGCACATTCTAATAAGGGTTCTTCTTCCTTTTTTCTTCTTCTTCTTCGATCATTTACTTTTTACTATTTTGTGCACTTATTTTATGTTTCTGATCCTTTTTCGTGTATCTTTGGCTATGTTTATGGCCATTTGTCCATGCATCTTTTGCTATATTTCTGATCATTTTCTATGTATTTTGTGCTATGTCTCTGTATCTGCTACCTTAGGCTAACATAGTAGGGAAACAAATGTTTTAAGTTCCCTATTTTGATAGTAATGGTTTTATATTTGTCCCCTTTTTCAATATTTTTATGTGTTTTTCAGAGTGGTGAGGTTTTTGAATTTTCTGAGTAGATTTTAGAGTTTTCCAATCCTTCGTAAGATAGAGGTGGTGCCCCCTTAAGTTTTTTCTTAGACGCCGAGGAGAAAGGTTATTAAGAATCATGAACGAGGTGATGTTGCTGACCGTCTGAGACCCCCACCTTCTCCCATTCCTCCAATGAACAGCAAACTCGAAGTTAATATCTATTCCTGGGTATCTGAGGAGGTCAAGGCCACTCCTTCTACCATCGCACAAGAGGAACTTGATAACTTGCGAGAAGCTAGGGTTATTTTTAGTTCTGATCTGAGCAATATGTATGTTTTTTCTATTCCTAAATCTGGGAATCAGTTGTGCCATGTTAATGAGCATGCCAGTACTGCCCCCGATTGGTTATGGATGTATGAGACTTTATTCTCTGGATTTGGGGTTTGACTTCCTTTTTCTGATTTTCAAGTGACCATTCTATCTCACACTGGATGCGCTCCTTCTCAGCTCCATCCGAATAGCTAGGCTATTGTTCATTATTTTGAACTTTTATGTTCAGTTTTAGACCTCTAACCTTCTCTTATGGTTTTCTTTTATTTCTTTACTCTGACGGCTCCTTTTAGATCCCAAGGTCATGGGTTTATTTCTTTCTAGGGTGTTCCAAATAGGAGAATTTTTAATTTATTTGAAGAGTCCTACCATAAATTTAAAGACAAATTTTTCAAAATTGAAAGGGTTGAAGGTATGACCCCTTTTTTTCT
Source organism: Arachis duranensis (assembly GCF_000817695.3). Classification (NCBI taxonomy): domain Eukaryota; kingdom Viridiplantae; phylum Streptophyta; class Magnoliopsida; order Fabales; family Fabaceae; genus Arachis; species Arachis duranensis. The sequence continues at coordinate 91,457,478 of NC_029774.3, read as the reverse complement.
AAACTTGGAAAGTGCAAAAAAATTCAACTTATACTATAATTTCAATGTGTCCTCTCCGAAAATCCAAGTTAACGGGGTTGGTGCTTCGGAGCTTGTGAGTATTAACATGTTAATGCTGCTGTGGAATGAACTTTCTCTTAGTTTGAGAGACATTATAATAAACGAGTAAGCAGCTCGGAATGTTATTAGTAATCTTTTTCTTTTTTCCTTTTCCTCTTAATACGTGGTGCACGAAATTGTGATCTCAATGGCGCCAACAACTTGGTACGCACAATTATAATTTCAACTCTTTTTCACAACTTCGCACAACTAACCAGCAAGTGCATTGGGTCGTCCAAGTAATAAACCTTACGTGAGTAAGGGTCGATCCCACGGAGATTTTCGGCTTGAAGCAAGCTATGGTCATCTTGTAAATCTCAGTCAGGCGGATTCAAATGGTTATGAAGTTTTAATAATTAAAAGATAAATAAACATAAAATAAAGATAGAGATACTTATGTAATTCATTGGTGGGAATTTCAGATAAGCGTATGGAGATGCGTTATTCCTTCTGAATCTCTGCTTTCCTACTGCCTTCATCCAATCCTTCATACTCCTTTCTATGGCAAGCTGTATGTTGGGTGTCACCGTTGTCAATGGCTACTTCCCGTCCTCTCAGTGAAAATGGTCCTCTACGATTTCTGTATGGCTAATCAACTGTCGGATTTCTCATCTCGGATGAAAAATACCATGCACAGATATCGTATGGCTAATCAGCTGTTGGTTCTCGATCATGTAGGAATAGGATTTACTATCCTTTTGCGTCTGTCACCACGCCCTACAGTCATGAGTTTGAAGCTCGCCACAGTCATCACATCCCAGATCCTACTCGGAATACCATAGACAAGGTTTAGACTTTTCGGATCTCAGGAATGCTGCCAATTGATTCTAGCTTATACCACGGAGGTTCCAATCTCAGATTCAGATGCCCTATTTTCAGAGGGGAGTCGATGTGAATCGTTGATTAGAAATCCAAGAGATATACATTCAAGCTTGTTATCATGTAGAACGGAAGTGGTTGTCAATCACGCGTTCATAAGTGAGAATGGTGATGAGTGTCACATAATCATCACATTCATCATGTTCTTGTGTGCAAATGGATATCTTAGAATAAGAATAAGCATGAATTGAATAGAAGAACAATATTACTTTGCATTAATACTCAAGGAACAGCAGAGCTCCACACCTTAATCTATGGTGTGTAGAAACTCTACAGTTGAAAATACATAAGAACAAGGTCTAGGCATGGCCGAATGGCCAGCCTCCCCAAATGGCATATGAATTCAAAAATAGGGAAAAAGACCTAATCCCATGATCAAGGATGATCAAAAGATCTGAGTACAATAGTAAAAAGTCTTATTTGTACTAAAACTAGTTACTAGGATTACAAAAATGAGTAAATGATGCAGAAATCCACTTCCGAGCCCACTTGGTGTGTGCTTGGGCTGAGCATTGAAGCTTTCATGTGTAGAAACTTTTCTTGGAGTTAAATGCTAGTTTGTAACTTGTTTCTGGCGTTTGACTCTGGCTTGCAACTTGTTTCTGGTGTTTAACGCCAGAATAGGGCAGAAAGCTGGCGTTGAACGCTAGTTTGCGTCATCTAAACTCGGGCAAAGTATGGACTATTATATATTTCTGAAAAGCACTGGATGTCTACTTTCCAACGCAATTGAGAGTATGCCATTTAGGTTTCTGTAGCTCCAAAAATTCTATTTCGAGTGCAGGGATGTCAGAATCCACAACATCAGCAGTCCTTTTTCAGCCTCTAAATTAGATTTTTGCTCAAATCCCTCAATTTCAGCCAGAAAATACCTAAAATCACAGAAAAATACACAAACTCATAGTAAATTTCAAAAATATGCTTTTTTCTTAAAAGTTAATAAAAATATACTAAAAAGTGAATAAAACATACTAAAAATTATATAAAAACAATGCCAAAAAGCATATAAATTATCCGCTCATCAATACGCCCTTTTACATCTTTCTTATTAACTTGTGCTTTTTATCCTAGTTAACATGGTTAGAGGTTTGGCTGCCATTACTGCCCAAAAATCTCTAGGTCGAACTTTAGTGTTATATCTCGTAGCTACCCTTTTCTTCAGGGCTTGTTCAACTAAGTTAGCTAAAGCTCTTATCTCATCAATTAAATCCATGTTTTCATGGGTTCCCAAACTTCCTAAGAGCAATCTCGGACTAGGTTCACCAACCCCTGGGATTACTAGTTCTTCACCATAGGTGAGTCTAAAGGGTATCTCTTTGGTAGAGGATTGTATTGTGGTTCGACATGACTACAATATTGACCATAACTCATCGGCCCATGAACACATAGATTCATCTAGTTGTTTTTTAAACCCTTTTAAGATGATTTTATTAGCCACTTCAGCCTGCCCATTCGCCTGTAGGTGCTCACCCAAGGCAAATACTTGCCAAATTCTTAACCCGATTAAGAGTTCTCGAAACTTGGAATTTGCGAACTGGGTTCCATTATCTGTGACCACGGCCTCCAAAATTCCAAATCTAGTGATAGCCAACTGATACTTGATATTGATATGGCTTTAATTTATTTTGTAAAATAATCAATAGCCACTATGAGATACTTTACTTGGCCATGTCCCTGTGGGAATGGTCCCAATAAATCCATGCCCTATTTGGTGAATGGCCTTGTTGGGATCACAGATACTAGCTTGTGAGGGGATGCCTGATGAAGGTTCCCATGTAGCTGACATTTTTCACATCTTTTCACATATTCAATGACATCCTTGATAACGGTAGGCCAATAATATTCTGTTCGAATTACTTTCTGAGCTAATGATTTAAGCCCTCCCCCAAATGATATCCACAGTAGCCTTCATGAGTTTCCTGTAACATATACATCTTTTTTTGAGGAATTAAACATTTTAACAATGGCTGGGACACGCCCCTTTTGTACAATTTTCCATTTACCATAGTATACTTGGCTGCTTTAAGTCACAATTTTTTAGCTTTCTTAACATTATCAAGAAAAGTTTCATGTTCTAAATATGTGCAAATAGGATCCATCTAAGTACTAACGCCGAAATAGTGTGAAACTATTATATCAGGTTTTGTTACAGAAGGCTCTGTGTGAACTTCTTGTATCAAACTCCGATTCCTACTCCTAGGCTTAATATTTGCCAGTTTTGATAACATATCAGCTCGTGTGTTTTGTTCCCTTGGCATATGTTTGATAAGAAAGGAATCACAGGTTGTACCTCCTTTTGAACTTTCTTTAGGTACTGTTGTAGCAATGGACCTCTTGCCTGATATTCTCCATTAACTTGGAACATTACAAGTTGTGAATCGCTGAACACAATGACTGTTGTTACCCTGACATCTCGAGTTAATGCCAATCCTGCAATTAAAGCTTCATACTCAGCTTGATTATTGGAAATGAAAAAATTAAATTTAATCGATGCTTCGATCACTATATCATTACCCTTAGTTAGGATAAGATTGGCTCTCCCATTTTTCATATTAGAAGCCCCATCCACATGGAGTGCCCATTCCGGTAAATCGGGAATGCGGTGGGTCATTTCTGCCAAAAAATCAACCATTGCCTGGACTTTAATGGTCGAACGTGACTCATATTATATATCAAATTGAGATAACTCTATAGACCAGCTTACCATTCGACCTGTTAAGTCTGACTTTTGCATTATCTTTTTAGTCGGGTGATTAGTTTGTACTATAATTGTATAACTTTGGAAATATTAATGCAACCAATGTGATGAAGTAAGCAAAGAAAAAGCCAGCTTTTCTAATTTTGAATACCTTAACTCAGGCCCTTAGAGTACTTTACTAATGAAGTAGACAGGTCATTGGTGTTTATTCTCATTTTCTACAACTAGAACTTAAGCTATCGTTTCTTTAATGACAGACAAGTAAAGATATAAAGTCCTTTCGGGTTTAGGTTTTGCTAGAATAGGAGGGGATGAAAGCAAAGTTTTGAAATGTTGAAAAGCTTTCTCGCACTTCTCTGTCCATGCAAAATCGACACCCTTCCTCATTAAGTTAAAAAATGGTTTTGCCTTTTCAGCATAAGCTCCAAAGAATCGAGATAAAGCGGTTAGCCGACCTGTGAGCCTTTGTATCTCTTTGAGATTTGAGGGCTCGACATGTCTAAGATAGCTTGACATTTTTCAAGATTGGCCTCTATTCCCCTTTGAGTGACCATAAATCCTAAGAACTTAACTTGCCAAACTCCAAATGCACATTTTGTTCGGTTCAACCGCATCTGATGAAGTTCGAGGTATCTAAGAATTTTTTGTAGATTGGTAATCAGGTCAGAATCTTGTTTGACCTTTATCAACATATCATTGATGTAGACCTCCATGTTCCTTTCGATTTTCTGCTTGAAGACCTTAGGCATTAGCCTTTAGTATAGGCCCCCTGCATTTTTCAAACCAAATGAAATTACAGTATAACAATAGATCCCTTTAGGGGTGATGAAGGTTGTTTTCTCCTTATCAGGCTTATGCATGGGTATTTGATTATACCCACTATAGGCATCTAGGAAACTCAAAATACGATAACATGAGGGCGAGTTGATCATATTATCCATGTTAGGTAAAGGAAAAGAATTTTTTGGGCAAGCTTTATTTAAATTTGTATAATCTACGCACATATGCTATTTTTCATTAGATTTTTTTACCATCACTACATTAGATAACCATGTCGAATATGTCAGTTCTCGGATGAAACCAGCATCTAACAGCACTTGAACTTGCCTTTTGACATCGGTAGCTTGGTCGGGTAACATCTTGCGACATCATTGCGCAATCGGCATAAAGGCAGGGTCAATAGCGAGTTGATGGGACATGAATGTGGAATCAATCCCCAGCATATTAGAAGTTTCCCAAGCAAATAAATCGACATTACCTCTTAGGAAATCTTATAACTCCGACTTTAAGGGATAAGGTAAGTCCTTGTTGATCAAGGTGTATTTGTCTGGTACATCACTAATCTGAAAGTTTTTCAAATTCTCATTTGGTTCTGGCCTCAACTTTTCTTGAATTCGGGAATCTAGGTCGACCAGAAATACTCCAGTAGAATCCTTATCCTTATCTCTCAAAGTCAAACTTGCCTTGTTGCATTTTAGAGCTGATGCCCGATATCCCCGAATGGTTGCCACTCACGATTCAGAGGTTAAAACTTAATGACGGAGAACTTGATTAATATAAAGGCACAAAGGTCGTTCAATGTCATCCTTCCCAGGATAATATTGTAAGTCATTGAATCTTTGAGAACCACGAATTCAGCTTGTACAGCTCGGACATTGGAACCTTCCTCCATAGTGAACAATAGATCGATTGCGCCATCGGGCTTAATGTAGTGATCTCCCAAATCCATTACTCCGGGAAGATGTAGCTTCAATTGTTCATCCCTTAAACCCAAGGCGTCAAAAGCGTTCCTGAAAAGTAAGTTCGAATCTTCTCTTGTATCAACCAGAATTCTCTTTACAATACCATTTCCCAGTTTTCCTATTATTACCAAGGGTTCGTCATCATTCATCGTGGAATACTGGAAATCTTCTACTGTGAACTACATAATTGGGATGCTAGTGATCTTTAGGTAATATCAAATGCTTTCACCGGGCCGCTGCTCAATGCCAAGCAACAAAATTGAATACCTAGCTTGGGTTCTCCTTGTAGTGAAGTGTGCCAAAACTTTATTTTGATGTTAACAAATGAGGAAATAGACTTGGAGGGGAAGGCATTAAACCATGCCATGGCTAGATCGGATAACATTACCAGAAAAGCTTTACATCAGATAGCATCGCCAACACCTTCTAGATTCATCCGAGCTTCAAAGGCATCTATATGCTCTTGAGAATCCGACTTCCCGTCATACTTCAAGTCAGTCAACTTGTCAAAGTGTTTTAGCAAGTGAACTTGAAGGACGTGGATGCAAATGGGGTTTGACCCATTATAACATGTTTTTAAGATTTCCTACGCCTTTTAGGACTAAACTCCTTTGCAGAGTCCGTCACCATTTAGACTGGGAAGATCGGGACTTGTCTCTTGCCCACCTCTCATGCTCCCAAGGGTTGGCGTTACATTGTGGTGACCTCCGTTGTCGTCGTAGCAAGCGTGCATCCTGCTGATTATGATCTTGTTGTTGTTCTGGAATTTCGCGATTGTGATCATCATATTCCCTGAGTCAGCGACTTCAGGAACAAGATTGTCTAGACTGTGAATGTACGGACAGTCGCCTTTCCATCTATAGGCAATGACCTTCTAATTTTTGTACCCGGTGTCGCATTTCTTGCATCGTGTGATGGTAATCATCACCCAACCCCGCAAAGCATCGGGTTCCGGCATTATGAGTTTCCGGGTTGAGTACCTCTTAATTCTCATATCCAGGAGGTACTTGATGCTCCTCAGGGGGAGTGACATCAGTCTCGTACCCATTTTCTTAGTGTTACTCTTTCAATGGAGTATTCAAGTTGATCATTGAATAATGGATTTTGTGCTCAGCCATGATCCCTAGCAAAGTAGGATCCCCACAGACGACGCCATATGTTTATACCAAGAGTGGAGAACCCAATTTGGATGGTTGAAGAGATCAGAGATCCTAACTTTGGCAAAGAGGGAGTTAGGCCGGGAGGACAATCTGCAAGACACTCCAATGCTTAAGTTAATAACGTATTGTGGTAAGGTGTTATATTCTGAGTATACCTATTGGTTTTCTTCTCCTTTTATCCCTCTATTATGAAATTACCGTTTTTCGGACATTTACTGCCTTTGAAGTATGCTCTTAATGTCATGATTTGGCAATTTTATAACTTTATGAAATAGTTACTACATAGTATTCACTGTCATTTTATAACATCAAATTCTTAATTAATTAATTATTATTCTATTATGTTATTATTTGTCTAGAACAGTCTCACTTATAAAATTAATTATAAAAATCACATTTTATTTTCTCAAATAAAAAATTAAGAGAATCTATTTTCTATATCATCCAACTACTCTACAATAAATTTGTCTTCTTTAAAAGGCAATTTATAATTTTTTAAGCAAATAAATTAATGTTTCGCATTAGAATTCCCCTATCCTAAACTTTACAGCTTGTGTAATAATAATAGAAAAGTATAGGTAGATAATAAAAATATTAAATAATATGAATAATAGATATATTGAATGTTTATTTTATTAGGTGTACAAATGATTATTTGAATATTAAAATTTAAATAATTAATTTAAAAATATAATATATTTTTACTTGATTGATAGTTATTCATGTTGTTTAAAATAATTATTGTTTACATTCCTAATAACAATACTACGATAATGATAATCTATAAAGGAGTACCAGTGTTGGGGATGCGTATACTTTCCACTCAAAACTTCATATAAATTCCTGAGCATTCACCAAAATCATCCTTGTATCACTCGATGTACTTCATGTATCAGCAAATGAAAGTGCCTTTTTTTTTTAAATATACGATTTATTAGTATATATATTAAATAAGTGGTGGTCAAATTAGTTTGCTTAAAATTGGATTACGTAAGCGACCCTCTAGGCTTTTGCCACCACCGTACCAATACACTGAAACTGGAAACGCTAAATCGAGTACATATTAATAATAATAATAATAATAATAATAATAATAATAATAACTCATTAGTACTATTCCTTTCATAGTTGTTAGGACTCTAAATTATTATACTACCGGTATATTCATAAAAGTTCATTATTTCGATTTCAAATTTGAGTGTCCAAATTCTAAATTTAAGATTGTCTCGTTAGTTTTCACTTGAGTTTAATAGAGATATTAGAATAGTTAATATTAGAATCGTTAATATATCTGTATATTTCATAGTATGATACTATTGTTAATTATAAAATATTATGTATTCATTATTTTGACTTATTGTTCAACTATGATTATTATATTATTCTATAATAAATTATATTCTAATATTAAAAATGTTGACTTGGCGTATTCTAATGCGAATATGCATATATCTCTTAAGTT
>NC_029774.3:91440675-91449296 GCF_000817695.3 Arachis duranensis | reverse complement strand
TACTAACACTACTAGAAAACTTGTTATTACAGGCAAAAATTTCTGACGGATTTTATCCCACGGAAATACAGACGAAATTTCAGAAAATTTTTTTGTCGGAAAACAAAAAAAATGGATTAGTATAAATTACAGACGAAAAAGAGAATCCGTTGATAATTCCGTTGAAAAAATTATTTTTTTTCCGTAGGAAATGGTTACAGACAGAAAATTCGTCTGTAATTAAATAAGCAAAACGCTGCGTTTTATTAAATTATTATAGATGAAAAATCCGTCTGTAATTTAAATTTTTCGTCGGAAAATATTAATGTAAACTTAACCTATCCCTTTTCTCTCTCCGTGGCAGCCCCCATTCAAACTGTGTTTCGTGCTCCATTCACAAATCAAACACGAGCTTCTTCCTCTCTCCCAGGCATGAGCTACTTCTTCTCTCCGTGGCTGCTACTTCTGCTTCTTCCGCCGCGGCCATTGCCGTTGCTGCTGCCGCCACCGCTTGCATCACACAATCTCTCTCTGTCATCCCTTGCGTCCTACGAGATCCCTCCGCCGCCGCTCTCGTCGCGTCTACTCCCATCATCGGAGAGCTCTCTCTGCTGCCGCTCTTATCGCGTCTGCTCCCTCTGGCACCTCTTCCATCTAATCTCATCTCACTTTCTCAGTTCTTCTCGTAACCATCTCAAATTTTAGGTATATATATCCTAATTTTGTGATTCTGTTCTTCGTGATAAACCTTAGGGCTCAATTTTTCTGTGCCAGTTTTAGGTTTATCATACTCTACTTTTGTGCTTCGTTCGAATCTGCGGGTTTACTCTGATTTTGATGATTTTTTTTGCAGTTGAAGCTTTTCGTTTGAATCATTTGCTTGGACGAACATTGAATCTGTTATGTTCTGCTCTGTTCAAGTAGCTTATGGCTTGTGAATTCATGTATTCTATATTTCTATTTGACCTTGTTCGCTAACTTCGTGTTCATTTTTGCTGAATATGTCCTTTTCAATTTTGTGTGATGGATGATTAAATATATAAACATAATTGTCACTTTGATTTTATTAGCATTAAATTCGATTGGCTTCGCAGTGAAAGCTGCCTGTGATATCTAGTGATTGTGTTTATACTTGACTCTTTTACTATGCTCTTCTTAAAAGGGAAACTAGGGTTCTTTCTTTCTGTTCTTTCATCAATTGCATGAATCTGGTCATATATAGTAATGCTTTCTTGCTAATCAAAATAGTAATTTTTGCTAATTTTGGAATTTGATATTGCTGACCTTTGTTATTAGAAGGATTGCCACTACTTGTCCTTTTCAGGAAAAAATTGAGTAGTCATGCGAATATTACCTGAAAATTTTGATGAAAAAATTGAGTAGTCATGCCACTACTTGTCCTTTGTTTTTTCCTCACGTATTCTATGCTTAGTGGCAGAATTCATAGTGTTCTAGATAGATATCAAGCATTCTTTCTCTCATCAGCTAACATAATGATAAGTTGTTGGTTTGTTTCTTGCAAGATAAGCAATTGTAGCTTCTTTACAAAATCATTTGGTATAATTTTTGTACTTATATGTTTAAATTCTTAGAAAAGTAGGTGAACTACAACAATTATTGTTGTAATCTAAAGTTTGTTTCAACTTTTTTACTGTTATTTTTAACGCTATTCATTCACATTAGAAAAACCACTTGTAATCTAAAGTTTTGCGTTAATATGGAGTGATATTTATAGCAAAGCTACATCTTTCCATTTCTTTAATACATTAATAGCTGTGATGTACTTTTACCTTTTAAGAATATCATCCTTCTTAAATTTGTCTATGACTCTATGCACATTATACATGTATAGGGCAATATTGCAGTGTTCTTATTATTGTTCTTTTTTACATGCAGAATTTTTATATGATTGGAAGAGACAAAAGCAGAACCTCATGTAGGGTCTTGAAGATTGACAGATTGGATCCAACGGAACTAAACATCACTGAAGATTTGACAGTGTACTCAGAAATTAAGTGTTGTGACCTTCTAAAGCGCATACACGAAGGAAACAAGTCAACAGGGGGACTGAAGTTTGTTACAACTTGTTATGGAATCATTGGTAATTGAATCTTCTATCATCTTCTTCATATGAACAAAATTGTTATTATGGTCTTGTGTCCCAAAATACTGGCTATAATAATTAAGGGTTCCGTCATCTTATTATATTTTTTTATCTAGGATTTGTCAAATTTCTTGAGCCATACTACATGCTTCTCATAACAAAGCGAAGGAAATTGGCACAATATAATAATCCATCTTATTAATAGTTCATCTTATTAATGGGCTTTACTTTTCTTCTCTTGTGACTTAGATACAAGAAGCTTCTATGCAGTGTGGATCTACGAAGGACTTCTTTTTCAGCTACTCATATAATGTCATGTTTAGTCTTCAAAGAAACTTAACCGATCATAATACAACAGAACAGTCACTTTACGAAACACTGTTTGTTTGGAATGAGTTTTTGACTCGTGGAGTCAGGAATAATCTCCAGAATGCTTCCTGGACAGTTGCCTTAGTTTATGGCTTTTTTAAACAGGTACGTAACAAACTCCCCTTTTAGCTAATGGATATGTTTAGTTTTTATCTTCTATATATTAACTTCGTTGTACTTTATCAACAATATTAATTTCATTTGAAATGTCTAATTTTTACCATATGTAACTTTGTATATGCTATTGCTGGCATTTTATGTGATAGAGTTAATGTTGCAATAATTAAACCATAGATTAGTAGTATTCATACAAAATATGAGTTTATATGAGTTCTTTCTATTTCTGGCAGGGATTTTCACTTGACTATCATTGCTAGACGCTCGCGGCATTATGCTGGGACAAGGTTTGTACTTTTTCGATCCTTTATATGAGTTTGTCACATGATAAAGCTACATTATGTTTCACTTCTTTACACTTGCAGTCCTTGAAGATATACATCTGCTTTTGTTTACATTTTAATTTTGCTAATTGAGGTTTTTTCTTCTGCCAAGTACTTCAATCCATGAAATTCATGTAAATGAGTGATTTATCACCCAGAAACTTGGTATTTTTCTACAAATTTTGGCATTTTATCTTACTTATTTCTTGACATATTCCTTGCTTGCTATATCTTCTGATGCAGATATCTGAAACGAGGAGTGAATGAAAAGGGAAGAGTAGCTAATGATGTTGAGACAGAGTAGATAGTCTTTGCAGATGCTCGTGATGGATGCCCGATGAAAATAAGTTTCGTGGTGCAGATCCAGGGTTCAATCCCTCTGTTCTGGTCTCAAGAAGCCTCTCCATTGAACATAAAACCTGACATTATATGTATGATGTGGAAGCAACTATTCTCTGCTTGTTATGTAATTTTTTCTGAGAGCTTTTTTGCTTCTTTTTTCTTTTTCTAGTATCAAAGAAGGACAACACCTTTGAAGCCACAAGGCTTCATTTTGAAAATCTTGTTAAGAGATATGGAAATCCAATTATCATATTGAACTTGATTAAGGTAGGCAGCTTCCCATTTCTAATGAACAGTTAAGAATATTGAATTTCTCGATTGTATCTAACCTCTAAACTAGAATGTTTTCTGATTTTCATTTTTTTTTGTTCAAGACACATGAGAAGAAGCCACGAGAAACTATTCTGTGAGCCGAGTTTGCTAATGTTGTTAGGTCTATCAACAAAAATATGAAAGGGAAAAATCGACTGAGGTTCCTCCATTGGGATTTGCATCGACACTCGAGACGGTAACTTGCTCTTCCCTTCAACCGTTTCAATTTTTTATTCTTGGGTGTTATTTTGACTTTATTAGATCAGTTACTTCAACAGCAAAGCTACTAATGTGTTGACTCAACTGGGGAAAGTGGCTGCATATGCGTTGAAGCTGACTGGCGTCTTCTACTGTTCCCTGACACCAAACTTGACACCAGAGGGACTGTTCCAATATTCCTTCACTGGGTATGTTCTATAGCAGCACTTTGGATGCTGTTTGCTGATGTATTTTCCCATTGAATTACTTTTTATATATTTTGATGATTTATTAGATGATCTTTGTATTAAGCAATAACCAGGAATTATATTGCATAGACTGCTCGGATTTTTTGAACAATAACCAGGATGCTTCAATGGATGAATGGCTCGAGGTCTGTATCAATGCCGTATACAACAATATTGGATTCCATGTCTCCTGAAGCATTTTTAATGCATGCTCTAGGAAAATTTATAGCCAACTTTTTTTTCATTTATAACATTTTCTAGAAGTTACATAAAAAATCAGAAATCAGTTGCTGTGAGTGTTCCTGTAGAACAAATTAAATGTGCTTCAAGAGTATGCAAGCATCTCTCTCTCTCTCTCTCTCTCTCTCTCTCTCTCTCTCTCTCTTTTTTAATTCTATTTTAAACTTGTGTTTTTGTTATCCTCCTTCACTTTTTCTTAATCCTATAAAACATTGCTAGGCTTCTGAAATCTGTCCATGTCCTATTTTTTGACACTAGGGAACTGCAAATGCTCAGTCCAATGCAAACAAATCAAAGAAGAAGAAGTAGATGAACAAATACTTTCAAGTTTCAGCCATACAAGAGTCTGTCATGGAGTGAAAAATCATGTAACTCAGATTAGATTGGAGAGTTTTAAACTTTAAAGAGAGCATGAGAAAATAGTTTTAAAATTTAGGCTGAAAGTTCTGCCCTTCTTTGTTGTAGTTTAAAAGAAATTTTAGGGTATCTTTTTATTGAGACAGTGAGATATTGAATAATGGTGTTAAAAAATAACATCCAATTTTATAGGTATCATGTAATGAATATTATGTTTATTTATGTGATTTTTGGCTTTCTTTTTTTCAATTTACAGTGTGTTTTATGGAGTAAATTTAGAAAACAAATCTAAAGTATTTATTTTGTAATGGAAAAATTAAAAAAAAATTCTATTTTACCTTACTGACGGATTTACAGACGGATTTTCTGTCTGTATTCAGAGTGTGCGATGATTTTTCAAAATTTAAATTACAGATGAAAAATCTGTCAGAAAATGTACTACCAATTACCGACAAAAAATCTGTCAAAAAATCCGTCTGTAATTACAGACGGAAAATCTGTCTGTAATTACAGACGGAAAATCCGTTGAAAAGTTCGTCGGCTCAGGGAAATGGATGGAGAATTTACAGAGGGAAAATCCGTCGGTAACTAGTAAAAATCCGTCTATAATTCTCCGACAGAAAAAAATTCGTCGGTAAATAATTTCCGATGGGGCTTTTACAGAGGGACAAAATCCGTCAGTAATTTCGTCAGTAACCAAAAATCCGTCTATAATAAAAACTAAATCCGTCTGTAAATCTGTATGTATTAATCTATTTTCTAGTTGTGTAATTATCAATTATTATAATATAATTGTTAATTATACATAATTAGCATTTATACGATAGCCAAACATGCTGATGTGGCGGATTCTGGTATTAATATACTTACCTTTCTCTTCTATCTTTTATTTTTGGAAAATATTAATTTTAAATAATTATATTTGTTAGCATTTAATAATTAATTATAATAAGATTTGTCAATAATCATAATATTTTATATTATATATTTTTAATAATTGTAACGATTTTTTCATATATTTCCATGAGTACTATATATAGTGTTTCATTTATCATTCTCATGAATATAAATTCTAGAACCAAAGTTTGTTTTGTTTTTTTTTTATTTTATTTTCTTAACTATTTCATACAATAATAATTTGTTTTAATCTAAATTGATCTTTTTAAAGTATAAATTAGAATTTGATCGTTTTTTATATAAAGTCAACCTTATTTTTATTTTTTAAATTATATAATGAGTGTTCTTACTCAATTTGTTTTTTTTTTCCTTATAATAGAATTGTATTTTACTGACATCATTTACAATACTTCACATACATCATGTTTCATCTTAGAGTTGTTTTATTGATTCAAGTGTAGTGCTAATTATATAGATATAAGAGTTCAGCATAGTAAAGGAAGTGAACTTCATTTTGTTAAAGGATGGTTGGATCTTCTTATATACTATAACCAATCTAATAGAATGTAGGTGAAGTTATCTTTCGTATGGAAGCTGACACTACAAAAAAAATGCTAAATACTACCGGATTTATCGTTAGATTTAGTATCGGACATTAGCCACAAGTTTACCGGCGGATTTGGCAATAAATTCATCAAGTAAACAAATTACCGTCGAATTTAGTTTTTCGATGGTAAATTTTCTAGTAATAATTTGAGGGAAAAAAATTGGTGTGATCATTACCATGGGCTTTAAATCCGCTGCTAATCTGAATTAGTGCAACGCTGCATTTTGGTCATTCGCAAAGTATTACCATTAGATTTATTCGTCGGTAAATCCGACAGAAATCTTGTCCTAAATTCGAATCGCAAACCTCTTCCCCTTCATTTCGAAATTTCATTTTCTCTCTCTCTCTAAACCCTTGACCTCTTCCCCTGCTGCCGCCCCCTGCCCTGTTGTTGCCGCTGCCTTGTCCTCCCGCCGCTGGATAGACCGTCACTGTTTTTTGTTTCTATCCATTATTGTCAGCGCTGCTCCCTGTGTCACCAGAGCTGCTTCCTTCCTTCCCTCCAGGTATGTTTTTCTCCTCCTTCTTCCTATTACTTTTTTAATTTATTTAAAAAAACCCAAACGCAGCCTTGTCGGTTGGTCGCCGCCACCGCCACTTTGTCGTCTAGGTTGCCACCATACCAATAAAGTCCTCTGCACCGCCATTGTTTTCAGGTAACTCAATAATTAGTTTTGGACAGTTAAACTCTAAATCCTAGTTTTTATGGTTTTAATTTATTATATATTAGAAAATTTGCAATTAGAATGTTTGTATTAGAGATTTAATTATTTTTCATATTTAGTTCATGTATTAGTTTAAATTTAGGATTTTTTTATTCTGTTTTTATTTAGAATTTTTTTAATTCTATTTTGATGATTCTGTGTTTAAAATTTGCATTATTTTGATTAGTTGATTGGTGTTTGAATCTACAAGTGTAAGGTCCTCAATTGTATTGTTCTAATTTTTATTCTAATATTGTTTGAGTTAATTATTTTTTGAGTTACTTAGTTAATTATTGTTAATCATCTTAGTTAATCTTAATTTATTTATTTTCTGAGTTAATTATTAGTTTATTGTTTATTGTTGTTAATTTCTAAGTTTATTATTATCTGAGTTAATTGTTTTCTGAGTTAATTAGTTCATTGTTGTTAATTGTCTGAATTAATCTTAACTTGTTCATTTTCTAAGTTAATATTGGCTTATTGTTTATTGTTGTTAAGTTTCTAAGATTATTATTATCTAAGTTAATTAACTTCTGAGTTACTTAGTTAATTATTATTAATTATTTGAGTTAATTTTAACTTGTTTATTTCTGAGTTAATTATTAGCTTATTATTATTGTTGTTAATTTTTTGAGTTAATTAATTTTAACTTGTTTATTTTTTAAATTCATTATTGACTCATGTTTTTTATTTTCTAAGTTTATTATTATATGAGTTAATTAGTTGATTGTTGTTAATTGTCTGAGTTAATCTTTTTATTTTTCGAATTTATTATTGACTTATTGTTTATTGTTATTGATTTTTAAGTTTATTATTATCTGAGTTAATTATTTTTTGAGTTAATTAGAGTTGTATTTTCTGATTCATTAGTTTAGAAATTATTGAATTTAAATATTTAAAATTATATATTAATTTTTACACAAAATTTTTAAAAAATTAAATTTAAATTTAGCTCGAATTTACTAGAAAAAATTCTGATGGTAAAAATTTCCAGCATAAATTTTTTGATAGTAATTAGGTGCCGACAAAAGAATCCGCTGATAAATAATTACTAGTAAAGTTTATACTGTCGGATTTATTTCGACGATAAACATATTATCGACGATTTTTTTTTGTAAATTCGACGGTATTTGACGAATTTCTTGTACTATGAATTTATCATTGAGCTAAACATGGTTATTTTTGTCTTGCCGCATTATATGGATAACTGATTATGGAGCTTATTTAACAAGAGGATGATTTGAATTTACATAAATTCTAAATATTCAATTTGGTCAAACTATTTTTATTAGTTATTACAAAAATAATTCTAATATATATGCATCTAAGTTTAATAATTGAATATGATAGATATTATTTAAATAACTTAATTCTAATATTAGGATTTGATTAGTTTAATTTAAAAAAATATTAAAATTTGATCTCACTTTATTAGTTAATTTTATTTAATTAGATATGTAATATTTAATTTATTAATTTTTAATTTTACTCTTTTACTATTTATGAATTTATTTTATCAGTAATATATCAAGTAATTTAGTGAAAATTGTTGCTAATATAATAGTGTGTCATATAATTTTGATATATTTTTAATCTATCAATAATTAAAAATTAAATTATTTAAAATAATAATAAATGCATATACTCTATTGTTCAAATCATTATTATATCATTAATTAATATTTTATTTTTTAATTTTAAAAGTATTCTAGTTAAATGCACATACTCTAACTAAGAAGTAATTACATTAGTCTATTAAATATAATTTTAAAATTGATTGAAAATAAAATAATATTTTAAATTTTTTCATTATTGAAAATTTTA
>NC_029774.3:91429526-91440402 GCF_000817695.3 Arachis duranensis | reverse complement strand
GTTAGTCTATGAAACATAATTTTTAAATTAAATTTTGAGAATAAAATAATATTTAAATTTTTAAAATGTTTAGTAATAAAAAAATATTAACAAAAAATAGTCAAAACTTTCTTTATTTACTATTCATTTATTATTACAGTAATTAATAAATGTTAAATAAAATAAGTTCTGATATTTTTTTGTTTTTTTAGCATTACCGTTAAATTTTTTACTGTTAAAAATTCTATAATTAGTTTGTTTAAAGTAGTTATTCGAGATTTTGTTTTCTTATATACTGAGTATGATTTTATTTCAATACTTTTATTATATCATTAATTAATATTTTTTCCTAATCTTAAAAACATTATATTTATGAAAGGAACGTGCATATTAATATTGACTATGAGTAAGAAAATATTTATATATTATTAGTTAAAATACGTATAATAATACTTTAAATCAATTGATAGTAGGAATATATATTTAAATATATTATTAAAAATATAATATTCTAATTTGTTACTAATTACACTAAATATAAATTATACTACAATCATACATAATTACTTGTTATTAGATTAGAAAATTAAATTATTATATTATTAAATAATAATTTTTTAAATTAATTTTAAAAATAATTAAATGTATAAACTCACCTTAAGGATAAATATGTTAATCTCATCATTAAATTTCTGCCTAATTTATCCCTGTAAAATTTGACCGAGTCTTAGGGGCATGTTATATTGTTATTCAAAGGATATTCAAGTGTAATAGATTGTTTTGCACCATATATTGCATTTTGAATGAATAATTTTCCAATCTCATTACAAAGGATAATTCATTATTCTCTTCCATTGCCACTTAGAAGGGATATTCTTATTATAAAAATGATATCAATTAATTATTTAATCATGTTATATATATATACACAAAAGTCAACTGCTAATTTAGTCAATTATATAAAATATATATTAAAGTATAAAATACAGAAAAGTTCTGCATACAAGCGCTAACCACTTGTATGCTTTACAAGTTACTTAAAACCCTAAAACCTAAAACGCGCTCCAATGGTTACATCATATACACGCACTATATATAACTACCAAATTTAAAAGATTTGTTTCCTTTTTTCGTTTTTCTTCTCCTTCTTCTTCTTCTGGTTCTTCTTCTTCTCGTTCTTCTCTCCTTATTTCTAGATTTGTTTCGTTCTTCGTTCTTCTCCTCATTCTTCTTCTTCTTCTTTTTCTTGTTCTTCTCTCTTTTAACTCCAGCTTCGTTTTCTATCGATTTTTGTTTACTGAAATCAAAGTTTGGATTCATTTTGAAGATAATGGTTGATTCAACGTCAGATTCTCAGCTGAATCAGGGCGAAGTGGATTATGAATTTGAATCTAACAAAGTTCCTGAGGTTTCATTTACATATGTTTACTCTGAATTTTGTTGTAGTAATTTGTATAGCATTGTGTAGCTGAATAATTCGTGAACATTGACTGTGAGACTAACGCGTCAACATAAATCTATGGATTGAATGTAATGTATTAGTTTTGATTGATTATCTGGAATTTATAGCAGACGCTCGGGTGTAGATCAGAGCTTTCTTTGGGTGTATTTGTTTCGGTAGTATGGGTGTATTTACATTTATGGCTTTTTCTGTTATTTTTAGCTGTTTTTGTCATTCGGGTGTATTATATCAGACATGATTGGGTGTGTTTTTTATTTTTTGTGACGGTGTATTCTGCAGCATGTGTGTTTACAACTTATGGCTTTTATTTTCATTTTAGTTGAGTTGGTGCCGTTCGAGTGTATTATATTTGCAATAGTTGGGTGTATTTATAGTTTTTGACATGGTGTATTATGCAGCCTCTCTCTGTTGTTGATGACCAGTTTATTCCGAAGGTTGGAATGACCTTTACCACCCTTGAAGATGCTGGAAAATTTTACAGGAACTACGCCAAGGTTACAGGTTTTTCTATAAGAGTTCAGAGCACAAATAGGAAGGGAAACGAGATTAAGAATCAATTGATTACATGTAGCAGAGAGGGAAAATGGAAATCTAAAATATCTCCGACCGAGAAGATGAATCCGACAGTCGGTTTAAACTGTCCTGCAAGAATTTATATACACACATTGAAGGATGTCGGTGCTTGGATCATTTCAAAGGTTGTGCTGGATCATTCACACCCCTGCTGTCCAAGTAAAGCAGAGATGCTCAAACAGCACAGGGAACTAAGCATGTCCATTCATCGTATAATAGAGAATAACGAGGAGGCCAGTATCAGACCAAGCAAAATCTACCAATCATTTGTTGCGGCTACCGGTGGTCACCGCGAGTTAAATTTTATCGAAAAGGACGTGAGGAATTACATTAGCAGGGAAGTACGGAATGTTTCTGAACAAGAAGATGCAAAGGAATTTGGGAAATATTTGTTAAGAATGAAAGAGAAGAATCAGAATTTCTTTTTTGAGCTTGAACTCGAGGAGGATCAATCGATTAAGCTGGCTTTTTGGGTCGATGCAAGAAGTAGAGCTGCCTTTGAGTATTTTGGAGACGTCATTTCATTTGACACCACCTACAATACAAACAGGTAACAAACTGCCCCTGTTTATGATGCTAAATTAATGTATTTTTATGAATCCGCAGCAGAGGTGTATATTGGCTGTTTTTTGGGTGTATACGAAGCATGTGTTTGGGTGTACCTAATGATTTTGCATTCTGCACTATGGTAATTTGTTTTCAGGTATAATTTGGTCTGTGGTTCTTTTGTCGGGGTGAATCACCACGGTCAGTCAACACTTCTCGGATGCTCTTTGATGAAAAACGAAGAAATTGAATCATTCAAATGGTTATTTCAATGTTGGTTTCGTTGCATGGGAGGAAACGCTCTGAAAGGGTTTCTCACCGATCAATGCGCATCAATGAAAAGGGCTTTAGAGGCCTGTATGCCAACAACAATTCACCGTTGGTGTATTTGGCACATCATGAAGAAGATTCCAAGCAAATTAAACGGGTACAAGGGACATGCAGATATTGAACGAGAAATGAGCCAAATTGTTTTTAACTCTCATAGTAAAGACTCATTCGATAGGAATTGGAATGATTTTCTGCTGAATTTTGGTCTTCTGGACAACAAGTGGCTTTCAGGTAATGTTTGTTTAAAATCTGCAGCAGAGGTGTAAATTGCATGTTTTTTCGGGTGTATTTATACTCTGTGTTTGGATGTATTATGCAAATCTGTATGAAGACCGTCATATATGGGTTCCTATCTATTTGGATCACCACTTCTGCGCAGGGATGAGAAGCACACAAAGGAGCGAGAGCATGCATTTATTTTTTAACAAGTTTATCACCCGGAACAGTTCGCTTATTCAGTTTGTCAAACAATACGATAATTGCCTCGGAAGCAGGGAGCAAGCAGAGAGAGAATCAGATGCTGCAGATTTTCATACGGTCATACCATGTGCAACCAAATCCTCCATTGAAGCTCAGTTTCAAGATGTGTACACTCATCAAAAGTTTAGGGAAGTCCAAGCACAATTCAGAGGAAAGGCGAATTGCATCACCAGATTAACAAATTCCGCTCTAGGCTATTCAGTATAAGAAGTTGGAGAACAAGTTTCCAACTCAATATTCAACAAGTTTGTGGTTACTTACGACTCAGTTGCAGCCGAGGTAAAATGCCAATGCTTATTATTCGAGTCGAGAGGGATACTGTGTCGTCACGCACTAAGTGTGTTAAGCTTTGAACAAGTAAGCCAAGTGTCATCTAGATATATACTGGAACGATGGAGCAAGAAGGTAAAGAGGCGACACACACACATCAAGAGCAGCCACGACGAGCCACTGATGGAGCCAAGAAGCAAGAGGTTTGACCAATTGGTTTTTCATTCGCAAAATATTTGCGAATTTGCATCCGAATCGGAGGAGCTGACTGCATTTCTACACCGTGCGTACGATAATGTCATGGCTGAAATGGAATCATTAAAAGCCAAAAGGAAGGGGACATCTTCTTTATCCCACGAAGACGCCAACTTGGAATCCGTTAATGAGCTTCAAAGCCCACCAAGGATCCGAACAAGAGGACGTCCAAAAAATAGGCTAGGTTCAAAGTTGGACAAACAGATTGCAAATGCCACAAAGAAGAAGAAAATGAAAGTTTTAAGCGAGGTAAAAGTAATGTTCTTTAAATTTGTGGTGATTGAGTTTATTTTTCTCGTTAATAGTTTAGCTAATATGTGAGTGTTATATTCAGATAAACCTGATTGATGCTGCATCAGTGGTGCATTCAAATAACATCCAATATCAAGGACATGTTATGAATTATCAGTTTATGGTACCAACAGCAGTGGATAACTCTTTGGGTGTATAGTTTTACAGAATATGGGTGTAAAAGCACTGTTTCTCTTGGGTGTATTTTTGTGAATTCACATTTTACATTTTAAGTGTTTAGGGTTTAGGGTTTTAGTCTCAAAGCATCATGGGGGGATAGATTTCAGGGTGTATATTCAACTTTATTTGGGTTTAAAAAATCGCAGGTTATGGGTGTATATTTGATTTGATGTTTTTCTTCATATTTTGGTACCTGTAATTCATACATTTTGAATACAGCACAGACAGTTTAACAGCACATACAGTTTGGGTGTATGTTTTAAACAATCTTGGGTGTATATTAAACCCCCCGTTGGGTGTAAAATTTATAATCTGTCTTTAGATCTGCCTTGATGTTTTCCTTCATATTTAACCACCTGTAATACAGCTTTTGAATACAGCACAGACAGTTTAACAGCACATATAGTTTAATTATGGAAAAAAAAATTTCATTGAATAGAAGTCGTTTATAAATGGCAATTTTTTATAGCATTTGTTCAATTTACAAACTAGCTAGCAGTTGGATTACTCATTTTCTATATCAGTAGAATTTATCTGACAAAACGGACTCAATAATACAGAGGATGGCTTCGACAGTCTTATTGCATTACTCGCTCTAATTGCTTCATCTCTCTCTTTACTCATTTCACTGAATAGTATCCGCGAAGCATACTCCACTCTATAGTGGTCCACCTCGTCCTACAATTAAAAAGTATATTCTGTTTAAACAGCAATATTAATTCAGTAAAGTAATACAGAGTTATATAGTTCTAAAGACAGTTACCTATTTCCAAATATCCCATTTATACTTCCCCTTTTTAATGTTTTCTGGCTCAATTAACTCAAGCCACTTCATAACGTAGATAGCGCAGTCATATCTGAAAATGAAGAAAATAAATTACAAATCTCATTTAGGAAAGTTTAATGTTCAAAGTCACAAATTTATACGTTAATTTTTGGCCTGATATTTTGACGTATGATGCTTTAATTTCCTTCTCCTTCTCGCCTTTCTTCAGAGGTTCCCTGCCAATATATGCTCTCATTCTTGAAATTACATATCCCTTAAATACCAAAACAAATCAGTAATACACCCGAATGAAATACACCCAAATGAATGCAAAGAATTATTATTTAGATCATACTAAAGATATAAAATACACCCAAATGAATGCACAAGATACAACCAACTGAATAAACAACATACACCCAACTTGATCAAAAAAATACACCCAAATGGTTCCACAAAATACACCCAAAGGAGAACACGTAGGCAACTTACAGTGAATTTATTAAGCTGTTTTCTCTCCTCGCTTGGAGCTTTCTTGTGTAGCGGGTCAAGTATATGAAATCTCCGCTTTCTTGTATCAATCACCCATAACCACCAATGGTCCGCGTGGCAAACAGGTGCAAAAATCTGAAGGATTGTCATATTTCAACAGTGTGTTATTTTATTTGGTATATAAGTAAAGAACGGTACTAACAAATTTTACAAATGAAAACTTACATATGGATGCGAAGTTAATTTTTTTGCATATATGAAGGGAATAAAACTTGGTAGTCTTCCACCCTGAATTCTTTATTGGTTTTAGGTGATATGAATTTTCCATTTGGGTGCTTCGAAACGGTCATGTTCTGCAACAATTGTGAGACAACAAATATAATACTGAAAATACACCCAAGTGAATACTATAAATACACCCAAATGAATACACAATTTACACCCAAGTGAACTTAAAAAATACACCCAAATGAATAGAGAAAATACACCCAAAATGCGTAGAAGTAACACTTACCACAATATCGGGGGGAGACAGTATACTTGTTCTTGAAACCTTTTATTATTTGCCTGGTTGAGGATGAGGCACATGGCAGATACAATCTAGAAATATATGCCGAAATCAATTTATATTAATAAACATTGCAGTAAACTTTGGTGTAAAAACATTAGTGTTATTCTAATATTACCTCAGCTTCTATATAAGTTGCTGGCTGGAGTGATGTAATTTGCATTTTTGTCAAAATGTATTTATCTTGGGCCATCAAAGTGCACATGTTCTCATACTCGTTAGTTCTGCCATCTGCGTATGTCGTCACTCGTGTCCCCACATGTAGCACTTCTGTTTCATATCATCCGTATTCTGATTTATTCCCACAGGAGTTTCAAACCTCCCAAAACTTTATCCCCCATTCTCTCTTTGAATTTGTGGACTTTTACTCTCTCCTTTCACCGCATTGGTTGCTATTTTTTGTACCAAATCGTCTAATTGTTCTAGCAAATTTGCAGTTTCTGGAGATTTTGCCCTTTCTGTCTCCTGCGTTGATGCTCCCTCCTGGCTTGAATCAGTCAAGCCAAGGCTGAATGATGGCATTGGATCTGTTTTAGGAACATAGGATGCTGTCCGTGCCATCATCATCAGGGCAGCAACGTCTTCTGCGGCTGGATGACTGCGTCATCATGTATAACGAATTATAAGAGTAAGAATATACGGATCATAAGCAAAGATTGATTTTAGTCTGATGAACTTACATTTTAGATGGAGCTGGGGGAAGTGTGGGTGTGGTTTCTTGAAGTTGTTGGGGGGGTTCAGGAGTGCTGCACAGTTACACAAAATTAATCATGGCGTAAAAAAAACTACTCAGGAACAATATACACCCAAACTGTTACCAAATATACACCCGAACTGTAACCAAATATACACCCAAACTCTAAACAAATATTCACCCAATTCTATTTCTTACGTTTCTGTAGTTCTTTCAATCTGTAGCAGAGGGGTTGGTTCAAAATCTGACTCAGGTGTTTCTTGAAGTTCCGGCACAGTGGTTGTTGGGACGCCGGCACAAAAACTTGAATCGAGACTCTAAACAAGAAGAAAAATGAAAGGTTAACAACGCCTTTAAAAATAATAAGGTTATAAGGTTGAAATATTCTTGAAAAACTCACATTACAAGCGCATCCGACGGTGTCTGTTCCCTCACAACCATCATATTCGAATCAGCCGGCTCACTGGCTGACTGTTGAACCAGACTCAACCTAAAATACACCCAAAGAAAGTCAAAAAAATACACCCGAACAATTCAAAAAGAAGACAGGCTTTGTTTTTTGAGAACTTACATACTTGCAGTTTTTGCTTTTTTTTCTGCCTTTTTTTTCTTGAATAAAATAATAAAGGGCTTTTTTTTTCTAAAAAAATTATATACATAATTAGAAGTAGAAGGTAATAGAAGAACAAAAATAACGGTTATTTGAAAGAGAAAGTACATGCTCTCTGACGGCTGGTTTACACTACTCTGTTCTGTGCGTCCTTGAGAGGAAGGATCATCACTTCCCAAGTTCACAGCCGGTATTCTACACAGATTTCATGTTATTCAGACAAAATAAGAGACAGGTATAAAATACACCCAAATGAATGCATAAGATACAACCAACTGAATGTACAATATACACCCAACACAACAAACGAAATATCCCAACTTAATAAACAACATACACCCAACTTGATCAACAAAATACACCCAAATGGTTCCACAAAATACACCCAAATCATGATAACAAGATTTTATTAAATAAAGCTTCTTACGTTTCAGAGGAGACATAGCAACCTTCTGTCGATCGCAGGTCAGCTTCATTCTCCCTGTGAAAGAAGAAACAATTATTAGCAAAGAAAACACACCAAAATCTAAAATAGACACCCCAGCAAGACATACCCCTCTACAGCAGATTTATCAACGTTTTCCCTTAGCAATTCATCTAGTTCTTCACTTGATATTTCATATCTCTCACTACATTCATAAAAGAAGATGTTAACAAAAATAATTACGATGATAGACGGTAATATAGCTTACGAGGTACTGTACCCATCAAAGTATTGATCTTCTTCAGGAGATGAATCCTCTACAACAACTTTTTTCTTTTTTGATTGTGTTCTGGGTGGGAAAAAAAGTATGAATCAGAAATAAAAAATTAATTTTATCACAGAATATTTGTCCAAAGAAGTGCTTACTTTTTTGGTGTTGTTTTTGTCTTTTTCTTTTTCTTTTCCTTCTCCACCGGTATTGATTCTTCGCTTCTGTAAGTTAATAAGAGACACTTCAGTTAATACACGAAATCTTTATAATCAAGCCAAAAGAAAGGAGTAATAATTTTAGAACATTACTCATCACTTGATTCAGATTCAGATTCTGAATCAGAATTTGACTCCTCTTGACTCTTCTTTCTTTTTCTGGAGTCCAATCTGGAAGGCAAACAATCATTATCTAGAACATACTAAAGATATAAAATACACCCAAATGAATGCACAAGATACACCCAATTGAATGGACAATATACACCCAACGCAGCGAAAGAAACACACCCAACTTAATAAACTACATAGACCCAACTTGATCAACAAAATACACCCAAATAGTTCCACCAAATACACCCAACTCCAAAAAGAAATTACACCCAAGTATGGTACTTACTTTTTCCCCTTTTTGCTGGGGTGTTTCCTTGGTGAATCCTCTGAGTCTTCTTGAGTTTCAGACTCAGAGGTAGAACTGTCACTGTCAGTAGTTGTTTCTGTCTCCGAAGACGATGTTGAACTCGCCTTTCTTTTTTTGCTTTTTTTTTATTTCTTATTTTATTTCTTTTTTTTTTCTATTTTTTTCATTTTTTCTCTTGTCTCCGCCATCTTTACAATCCCCTGAAACATTAGATATTTTAGTTAGCAGCATTCAGGTAAATAAAATACACCCAACATATTATGTTTACTTACCAAAATTTCCTCTGTTTCTGCACTCATTCTTTCCACCAACTGCTCCTTACTCCAGTTCGCAATCCAGGGTTTTGGTGGTCTTTCAGCCCTCTTCTTGCCTTTGTTTTTTGAAAGATGAAAGTAAATTATCATCAGGGCAAAGAGGCAGCCATCAATTGTCTTCTTCTTTTTTTCCTTGTAGTCTGTGATGCCCTTGACGATGAAGGTCAAAACATGCCCCGCCCAATTTCGCTCCGTGATGCCGTCCATCTCAAAAATTGGGGCCAGGTGCACAGGCGAGATTTTGTTTATCGTCGTTGGCAAAAGGAACGCCATCTGTATATAGAGGATGAAAATCCTCTTGAACATTAGGCGTTCCTCTTCGTTACCAACACCGATATCTATCATCTCATCGGTAAGACTTTTGAGGGTCTTACCCTGGAATCTTCTAAATATTATTTTGTCATCCTCAGAAAGTTTCTTATACTCGACTTTATGAGGAAATAGATCTCTTACAGAAAGGAAAACAACAAAGTATCAAAGTCGGTTCAATTACACCCAAGCATCAACTTAAATACACCCAAGCATCAACTTAATATACACCTATAATTTTTAGCTAGTTACCTGTTGCATTGATGCCAAGCGCATGACCTATCTTTCTTGGTGTTATTTTGAAAGAACCATATCCTGTTTCCAGTCTGTTCTCCCCAAGTTTGAAGTTGTTTGCCAGCTCCCTTAACAGTTGGTGATGCACCCTTAGTGGTGGGATGTGCATCAACCCACCAAATTTGAGATCCCTCACAATTGCCTTCTTCTCCTCAGTCATGTTTCTGAATTTATCACTTAGGAGATGTGTGGCACACTTAAGGTCTTTTGTTTGGTTTCTTGTTGCCATTTTCTCTGAAATGAAAAATACACCCAAAGATATCAGTAAGATACACCCATATATATGAGTCAGATACACCCATTAATAACAGTAAGATACACCCATATATATGAGTCAGATACACCCAAAGATATCAGTAAGATACACCCATATATATGAGTCAGATACACCCATATATATGGGTCAGATACACCCATTGATAACAGTCAGATACACCCATAGATATGATTCAGATACATCCATATATATCAGTCAGGTATCACTCAAACATGCTTCAATATACAATGTCAAGCAATATACATCCCCCAATCTACGGAATATACCCCCAAAAATCAGTTACCAGAAGATCTAGAACAACAAGAATAAGAGTAAAACCTAGAACAACAACGTAGAAGAACAGTGTAACAAAGAAGCAAGAATAACAATAAACCCTAGAACAACAACGTAGAAGAAAAATAAAACCTAGTTCGTAATCTGGAAAATATACAGGAATCGTAATGTAACGTACCTTGAGTATTGTTGCTTTGTTTTCTCTGGAGATTCTTTATGGAGAGTTTGATGGTGTGTTGATGGAGGTTTCGAAGGTTAGCGACGAGTTGTATATTTTGATTTTCGAATTTTTCTCGAAAATGGAAGGGTTACGTTTTCTTCGAATTGCTTTGAGAAGTGGAAGAAGTGGAAGAGTCTGCCATTACTCGAACCGTACGTAACCGTTTGAATTGGAGCGCGTGAATGTTACGCTCCATTCAATCCCTCTTCATGCGCGTGTATTGTTTATGAGCTGGGCTAACTTGTAAAATTTGTAACTCGTTTTTGCTTGTATGTGTAACATGCCCGTATAAAATATATATTAAAAGTATATAAAATGATGACACATACACCATTGTAACTAATTTTATAGTTAACTTTTAG
>NC_029774.3:91412785-91429329 GCF_000817695.3 Arachis duranensis | reverse complement strand
TTTATCATATATAAATATTTGTAAATAAATTTGATTATTAATTTATTTTAGATTTGATTAATTATTTTATTACAATATATTTAATTATTTTAATATCTAATTATTTAATCAAATAAAATATATGAATTATTAATATATATATATATAATTATTAATTTAACAATTAATTTTTAGCTAATATTTTTATTACCATTACCAATATAGTACTAAAAATTATCGTAAGATACTAAAACTATGATAATAATTATTTAATAGAGACAAGAGAAACAGCTCACAAGCTGAATAAACTTTTTTAGCCGTAACCACCCAACCAACAAACACAAAACTCCAAGACACTCTCTAGTAAGTGTAACTGTCATAAACTTTTTTTTTTAATCAGCCAATCATTGGACCAGTAAATTGTCCCTTAAAAAAATTATATAGAAATCATTGGAAATTATGTGACTACCGTGGAAAGAATAAGAAAATGCCAAAGAATTCTTCAGAACCATACGCACTGGAAATCCACGTGGATGATCTGTAGTTTCCCACTATAAATATTCAATGAAAACATTAAGCTTCTCCAAATAAAGCAAACTTTAATTTAATCCCAAAACAAATAAAATAGAATTTAAAAGCGAATATTCAATTTGCCGGTATAAAATGTGTTTTAGTTTCTTAATTAGAGATCTCTATTTTATATACTTCGTGAAAAAAAAATCTTCCGCATACTTCAAAATTAATAACAAAAAGAAATGATTATACATTTAATTTATTCATTAATTTTTTTTATATTAAAGTAGACAAAAACTTTTATATTTAAAAGAATTTAATTTTAATACATTGTCTATACAGATATTTAGTTACAACATCTTTTTAGAAGATTATTTATACAACTAATACAAAAATTAATTATTTTTTATGATGTAATATTACATAAATGAATACACATATAAAATTAATTTATACTGATCTTATGTTAAAATTAATTTTTAATTTTTAAAAAAATTTAAAATAAAAATTTTAAAATTTATTTTATTTAATATTGAAAAAATATTTTAAAATTTTAGATTTTTTCCAAATATAAAAATAATCTTCTTCATTATTCTATATATTTTTTCAAATATAAAATAATGATTCTTTAATATTCTAAAATCTAAAGTTAGTAAAAGAAAAAAAAAAAAGTTTATCATTAACGAACGTGTCACAAAAATTAGGCCTTTGGCCCTTTGCCGAGAAAACGTCCAGGGCGCGTAACAAACTTTCGGGGTGTTGGCAGTGGCACCCTATATAACTCTCCCTTCCCTTTCTGCTTTCTGTTACGATTTCATTACTACCATTAAAGCTTACGCTTTCGCTTCTTCTCCTCTCTTTTCTCTCATCTCGCCATAATGGCCGCCAAAACCATCCTCGTCACCGGTGGAGCGGGCTACATCGGCAGCCACACCGTTCTCCAGCTCCTCAATGGCGGTTTCAAGGCCGTCATCGTCGACAACTACGACAATTCTTCCGAAATCGCCGTCGAGAGGGTCAAGGGACTAGCTGGACAATTCGCCTCCAACCTCTCATGCCATAAGGTTTTCGCCGCCGCCACTCTTTCTCTCTGATTGGTTGCTCTGACTTTTGATTTCTTGTTGCATTGTGTTTCCCAGGGGACGATAATTCTGGTTTTGGGGTGTTTTTTATTTATTATTTTTTTTTGGGTTTGGATTTGTTTATTTTGGTTTTATGTTAGATGCCGAGCATATTTCACCTTGAAAATTGTGGTGGGTCCGACTGGGAAATTAAAAGTGAAAAAGTTTTTTTGGTGCTTTATTCCGTGCCTTAGTAAATAGAAGGACGGTGACAGCTTCGAATTTTCGAAATTATGTGTGTATTTTGGAATAACTTGGTCCCAAGTCTGTTTTACAATTGAATTTCATGATGTACTTTTCTGATGTGATTTGATTACGCAGAGCGGCTTGTTTATTCCGTTATTGGATCCCGTCATACTCTGTTGCTTTCTATCACGTCCAATTTTATTTACAAACACTATCCAATTTTGATTTTGTTGAGCTATCTTTACTGTTTTTTTTTATCCCTCTGAAGTTGTAGACACTGGTTCTGAGATATTACACATAAATAAAGTTCAGTTATCTGGTGTGCGTGGGTGGTTTATATGGGCAATTTCGTATCTAGTTCGTTATGATTATGATAAAAATAAATTTCAATTATTTTTCTCACTGTAGTTAGACCTCCGGGACAGAGAAGGACTTGAGAAAATTTTTGCTTCCACAAAGTAAGGACATTTTTTAATTTTCTCCAGTATAAGAATTTTATTTACTCCTTCATTCTGTGCTTCATGTTCTCTTATTGATTTACTTGATCACTTATCCTACACTTTTAACTGTTTCTGGTATTGATATCTATTTCTCCAGGTTTGATGCTGTGATACATTTTGCTGGACTGAAAGCAGTAGGTGAAAGTGTGGAGAAACCACTGTACTACTTTAATAACAACTTGATTGGGACAATTGTGCTACTTGAAGTCATGGCTGCCCATGGATGCAAGAAGGTAAGCTTTTGGTCTTTAATTATTGGCTTCAACTCTGTGAAGGGACATGAATTATAGCCACCTTGTTTAGTCCTGTTAATGAGAAAGTATCAAGCCATTAATTTAGTTTAAGATGAGCAGGGCAAAGTGATTATATACTGATTTTTTCCTTCTTGAATGGTTCCAGCTTGTGTTCTCATCTTCAGCCACTGTATATGGTTGGCCAAAGCAGGTCCCATGTACAGAAGAGTTCCCTTTGTCAGCAGCGAATCCATATGGACGAACCAAGGTATAGCTAACTGGCTCAGAAAGTGTTAAGGCATTTGTTAGTAGTGATACCGGAAATATGGGAAGCTTGGGGAAAAAATTGATTTTGATTTAAATTTAACTTTTATGCTAGGCTTGTACAAAACATGTTTGTAAATTTGCGGTACAGTACTGATAGTAGTGTTGGCTTGGAATTGAGCAATGATATCTGATAAGAGTTGTCTTTCAGCTTATGATCGAAGAAATTTGCCGTGATCTCTACCAATCAGATCATGGATGGAAAATAATATTGTTGAGATACTTCAACCCAGTGGGTGCACATCCTAGTGGAAATATTGGTGAGGATCCTCGTGGAATTCCAAACAATCTCATGCCATTTGTTCAGCAAGTAGCTGTCGGCAGACGCCCTGCACTGACAATTTTTGGAACTGACTATAAAACAAGCGATGGCACTGGAGTATGTCTCACTATCTTTGGCTTGTTTTACTAATCTTCTCCCTTGAAAATTGCGAGCAGAGCTCATTGCATGAGGTCTGTTAGGCATGCATTTCCATTCCTGCCCTTTGATTTCTTCCTAGGATCTTACACATTGATCGTATCTTTTTCTCAGGTTCGCGATTACATTCATGTTGTTGATTTAGCAGATGGCCACATAGCTGCATTGAATAAACTAGAGGATCCTAAAATAGGTACTTTTCTTGTTTCATCATTTGGTTCTATATTAAGTGTATTGGCTTTGTTAAACTCTGCCAGTAGCAATGGTTGGGAACTGATCTTTACTAGAATCCAGTTTTATTATTTATTATATTTTCATTTTATGAAATGATATGGTGGATTGTGGTTAAATTTTTTACCGTGCATTCACAGGTTGTGAAGTTTATAACTTGGGAACTGGAAAGGGGACGTCAGTTTTGGAGATGGTCAAAGCTTTTGAAAATGCCTCTGGAAAGGTAACAGGCTATTGTTCTGTTTCTCCTCTGTGATATGTTGTTAACTTGTTACTCTTTTTGTCTTGTGAAATTTCCAACTTGAATTCGGTGCCACTGAGCGGTGCATGCTCATTTATTTAATCATTTTCTCCCTTCGTTGTTTGGGATCTCAAAAACAAGCACATTCATAAGATGCAGGAAATGAAAAACCTGTGAATAACGCTGCAACTTGGTAGCTTCATTGATTGCCTTGTCATGCATAATATCCAATATCCTTTGATGCATTGCTGAAATAAATTTGTTTGGATTATATGGCGAATCCTTGAGACCTTGACTTGCATGACTAAAATAATTGTTGTCTACTGTTCAGAAAATTCCACTTAAAATGGCTGATCGGAGACCTGGTGATGCTGAAATCGTTTATGCATCAACAGATAAAGCATCAAAAGAACTCAATTGGAAGTAAGTATTTTATTTTAAGCCTCTCTCTGAGTAACATTTTTTAAAAAAATATATTACTTCTCTAACAAATATATTTCCCGTGCAGGGCAAAATATGGCATTCACGAGATGTGCCGTGATCAATGGAATTGGGCTAGCAAAAATCCTTATGGATACGGATCTGCAGACTCTAAGAATTGATCCTATTGCGAACCCTGTGACACCATAGGACCCTGCCTAATTCAGCTTCTTTTTTTTTTCATAATAATTTTTTTTCCTTTTTCCCATAGCCATTATAAAGGTGGAAAGTACATTCATAACTATAATTTCTAGTTGCGTAGTAAATAAGTAGTGGTTTATTTCACAATAATTTAAAGTTTCTATAGGTTCTGGCTTACAGGCATTTATTGATTGAGGATTCTTTCATGTCCTTCAGCGTGATTGAATCCTTTTTTTTAATCTTTTTGTAAATCTAAACCACACATTTTAAAGTGTGACTAACAAGCTATAATTTAATCTTACCTCATTATTTCATTCTAAAGTTATTCTGAGAGCATCGTATGTTTCGAATCACCTTCCCTTTATGTTTCTCTCTGATTTCCTTTAAGCCGTCGGTGCGCGAAGAAGACAATCTCACAATTCGGTACTCTCCATTTTAAATTCAGTCAAGATAAATATAATGGAATCAATTACTAATAATTGAGCATTATCATTGCAAAAATGTTGAATTTCAGTAAATCTAAAATCCATTTACCCGCCGACAGTCGCATATGATTGAGTGGTAATTCATTCCATAGTTACATTTGCGGTCATGCAAATAAAATTAAGAGAAAGTATGGGAAACAAGCTAATGAACAATGTGAATGACAAACTACTATTTTATGATTTATATTATGCTCAATTGAGTGGTTTTTATCAAGTCTTTGTTCACTTATTCATATAAATTGTATGGTTTTACAATTCCTCTCTTATTCCTTAGTATATGTGAAAATATGTTTCCTAGATCATAAAATTATTAATTTTATGTGTCCTTTATTACTATTCGATGCCGTGATCCGTATGTTGAGTATTTTCAGGCTTTATAGGGCAGGAATGGCTTAGAGAACAGGAAGGAAACATGCAAAAGTGGAAGGAACGCGCGAAAATGAAGTTTTGACGGAAATGACAGCGACACGCACGCATGGACGATGCGGACGCGTGACTCGCGCAGAACCCAAGCGACGTGCACGCGTGGACGACGCGAATGCATGCCTAGCGCAAAGCACAAGTGACGCGTACGCGTTACTGATGCGTACGCGTGACCCACGCGCACGCGTGACCCACGCGCACGCGTGACCCACGCGCACGCGTGACCCACGCGCACGCGTGACGGACGCCACATGCAGAAAGTTGCAGAATTCGTCCCTAGTGATTTCTGGACCTTTTTTCGGCCCAAATCCAAGCCCAGAAAACACATATTAGAGGTTATAAAGTGGGGGGAATGCATCCATTCATGGGGAGAACTTTGATATTCACAATTTTAGAGGTTTTAGATGTAGTTTTTTAGAGGGGGAGACTCTCTCATCTCTCTTAGGTTTTAGGATTTAGGATTTCTCTTAAGTTAGGTTTACTTCTTCTTCATTCCAGATTCAATGTTCTTTAATTTATATTCTCTTCTACTTTTATTTATTCTATTACTTTAGTTGTTTATTTTCTCAATATGGTTTATGAATCCCTATGTTGAATTTGATTTTCTTATTTAATACACATTGAGGTATTTCAGATTTATGATTGCTTTCTTCTCTTTAGGATATAAATAATTTGGATTTTTTTCTCTTTGCTTTGGTTGAGTAATTGGTGACACTTGAGTTATCAAACTCAGCTGTTGATTGAAAATTGAAATTTGCTGATTGATTTGGATCCCTCTAAAGCTAGTCTTTCCATAGGAGTTGACTAGGACTTGAGGAATCAAATCGATTAGTCCACTTGACTTTCCTTTATTTAGGACTTATTTGGGTGAGCTTTTAAGAAAAGATCTTTTTTCGAGTTATCTTTTTTAAAAGATCTTATAGAGAAGTAAAAGTAATTTTATGTTTGGATATCTCATGTAAAAAGATCTTTTTATCTATCAATTATATTTGGGTATAACAATATAAAAGTACTTTTTTGTTTATTTATTACATGAAAAACATCTTTTTTTAAAGAAAAAAAGATCTTTTAAAAAAAGATGTAAATTACAACTTCTCAAAAAAGATCTTTTTTGATTTTACTAGTGCTTTTACTTTTACTACTAGAAATTTGCCAAACACGTTAAAAAATAAAAAAGATCTTTTTTCAATGAAAAAAGATCTTTTTTTACCAAAATAATTGCGCCCAAACATGCACTTAGTAAGGGTTAACTAAGTGGGAGCAATAAACAATTTTCGTCACACCTGATAAGGATAACTAGGATGGGATTTCCAGTTCTTATACCTTGCAATGGTTTTCATGATAATTAATTTACTTTATTGTTAATTTATTTCCTTGTTCCCTATTTCAAAAACCCAAAAATATACCTGTTTTCATAACCAATAATAAATACACCTCCCTGCAATTCTGAGAGACGACCCAAGATTTGAATACTTCCGTTATAAATTTTATTGGGTTTGCTTTAGTGATAAACAAGTTTTTGTACGAAAGGATTCTCTGTTGGTTTAGAAACTATACTTACAATGTGATTATTCTTAAGAAATTCTTTACTAGCAAAAGTCCTCTTGTCAAAATGGCGCCGTTGTCGGGGAATTACAAACGTGTGCCTTATTATTGATTATTGTAAATATTTGCTTTTTACTTATTTATTTATTTTTGTTTTTAATTTTTATTAGCTACTATGAATTCTCACCCATCTGGCTTTAAGTTTGGTTCCAATGTTGTTGCAAGGAATGGAAGCTATAATAGGAACATGCATTAAGGTCGAAACAATCAAAGATGGAAGGAGCCCCGAGGATATGATCAACCCTTTCAGCAACAACACTTTCCAAAGTACCATGGACAACGACCATTCTACGATGCATACCAAGACAATAGTTATGGTGGACCCCTTCGTGACAAACTACCTCCATCCAATTACTATAGTCAAGAGCCATTTCGAGGTGTGTACCAAGATGATAGATATGGTGGACCTCTTGTAGTTACCAACAAGCCCCACCATAGGCTTATGAATCACCTCCCCAACATAACTCTGAACCACCATACTAACAAGCCAACTACAACCATTCACCTCCTTATGACCTTAACCCGTATCTACCCCAATTCCAACCTAACCACTCCCAAGAACCACCACTTTCATATGCACCATACCTATATCCAATGGAACAAGAATCAAAGAATCGTCTCAAGGAAACAGTGAACAAATTTCATGAAACTCTTCACCAATTGGAGCAAGCGATAAATCGATTAGCATCCCAACCTTCAGACGTTCAAGGAACCCCCATGGCTTCATGTGGGGAGTCTAATGAAAAACGTAGCATGAAGGAAACACTGGAATCCCCGATAGACAGTAATGAGCATGACTTTGTACTGGAACAAGTAGAGGAAGCCGAATTTATCGAAGAAGAAGAATTGGTTGAAGACTTAGGAGACGCTGAACCTCCATGGGAATCAAGAATTGCAGAGAATTCTGCCAAGAAAATTACAACTGATACCAAAGAGGATAGTGCACAACCCCCAAGGCATGTATCTTATGAAGAATTAGACGAAACAGATCAAGAAGCTAATTCCCTTGGTAGTGATGATCATGAATCAAACTCTTCTAGTGATGAACTTGCATCCACAATTGAACTCTTTGAGCTTGGAGAATCCTCCCCAAGTGAATACGAAGCCGATGTGGAGGTAGACTTTTCTCAACCTCCAACTTATGACTTAAGTGATGAGGAAGAAATCGAAGACTTTGATCAAGACGTGGTTGCAGTTGAAGAGGTTTATCAGGAATTGAAAGAATTCACAGAGGAGTACAAGAAAGTGGAGCCTGCAAAACCACTGGAAACACCTGTCCCAAGGTCATTACCACCCAATACAACCTTCAAGTGGGTAAAATCCTTAGCCTTTATCTTCATCTTTCCACTTGAATATGGTTTGTTTGAAACCGATGGCCAGCTTGGAGCTCTTTGTGGCTTTAAGAGCAAAAGGGAAATGGTTAGTAATAGGAGTTGGTATGCAAGATTCGATATGGTTCCACGCTTCAAATTGAGGTGCCAGGATTGGCATAGAGCTCAATTGAATGGGTCTCGGAAGATGTTTGGTCATCTAAGTGAGAGTTTAAATTTCGTACTGCCCGGCTGGAAAGATATAGATCAAGGCAGAGACAGGTACAAAAGCAAGGTTTAGGATCCTGGGATTCATTCTGATAATCAATCCTCCTGGAACTTAAACACCTGCTTCAACTTGCTCGAAGGCTTTACTTGCCTAGTTTGGGACCCCAGAGGCTATTGGAATTGCAAACGTTGGTGGAGATTCCTGGATGAGTTCAAGCACAAGCCACCATAACAAGGAGCTCATCAAATGTCCAACTTAAAGACTTTAATTAAAAGTACTAAGTGGGAGACAACCCACCATGGTATGATCGTTCCCTTTCAATTTTAATTTTATTTTGTTTTGTTTATTTTTAGTTTTATTTTATTTTTCCTAGTATCATTCATAACATCCACATCCGCATCTGCATTTTGCATTCTGCATATTCTTAAAAAAAAACGTGCCTCACCATGCGTAGGCATGGGCCACGTGTGGGCGTCGATTCCAAATCGGCGTCACCATCCAATGCCCAGAAAGTTGGGCTGGAATCGTGTGGCTGGTATGCGTTAGGCATAAATTGGGCCACACGTTTGCCTCAATAATGCGTACGCGTCATTTTCACTTACACCCACCACGCGTGGGTGTGGGCGACGCGTACGCGTCACCTGAAAATTTTTTTGCCCCCCTATTGAAACAAAAAGTTGCGCCAGAACGACGCTGGTTTCATGCGTTTAGCACGATTCTGGTTGACGCGACCGTGTGCCTCACGCGGACGCGTCATTGCTACCCACCCCTACCCACGTGCTTGCGTCAATGACACTTTCGCCTCACCCACGCTCTCGCGTAACCCACGCGTCCGCGTGGATTTGAATTCCCTAACCCCTGACGTGGAAACCCTAAACCCCCCTTCACGTCACTTTTCCCCCCTCCCCAACGTTCCACCTCCATCCCTCTCTTCTCTCTCCACTCTCAAACTGCCACCAGCCACCACCGCCGGCCCAGCCCGTCGCACCACCACCGTCACAGACCCCCAACTTTCCTTCTCCTTCCCCTTCTCCCTCTTTCACCCCCGCTTCCCCCCACCACACTAGGACTCCCAACGCTGCCGTGCCGCATCCCAGCGCCGCCGTGCTACCCACCAGAGCCACCACACCATCACCTTCTCTCTTCGTTCAATTCCTTTCACTGCGCACACCAGGTTCCACTGCACTCTGATTCCGTCCCCGCTCAAGTTAGTTAGTTTGCCTTTTTTTTCATTTATGTTCAATGTAGGTTAGTTAGATATGCATGTTCGTAGTGGATTTTAGAAGGTTAGGTAGCTAGGATGTGGTTAGTGGATTTAGGTCTGATAATTGCGCTGTTCTTGTTGCTTTCTTTATATGTTTTGCAATTTTGAATTTACTGTGCTGTTGATGCTGCTAATATACTGTTCCTTACTGTTTAATGCTGTTTTGACATTTTCCCACCTAAATTGCATTTCTGGCTGCAGGTTAAATTTGTTTTTTTCTGAATCCATGTGACTTGCTATTTGCTACTCTTTTATGCACTACTTTAATGTCATATGAACTGAATTTTTGCTGCTATTTATTACCTGGGAACGTTCAATTTTTAGCCGGCATGATGCCAAAATTTCTTTTTGGAAAATTTAGTTGCACTTGACACTTTTGTACTTCAGACTTCCCCTACTCATACCAAGGATATTGGTTGCATTTAGGAATTAACTAGTTACTTTGTTCTGCTTTATGTTACTTGCATCATGAGCCTTCCTTTGTTCTTCTTGATAATTGCCAACTGCTGCACTACATATGATTTTGACTTTTTAATTCTACTATTTACTTGTGCCAGGACCGTTACTTTTACTGCTGGATTGCTGCCAGATTTTTTTCGCAAATTGTTTCACTCAACTCGAATTCATAAATTGGCTTTGGTACTTTTTGAATTCTGCACTAATTGGTTTCAACCAAGCCAATTCATGGACGAATGGGCTAGCGTTCCTACTCCTTCTGGTTCCCTTCTTAGTTAAATCGCTTTATTGATGATTTTATTCATTTTGCTCTTCTTTTATTTATATGATTTATCATCAATAATCTAAATTATCTGCTTGAATATGAGTTGCTTGTTCTTCAAGTTTGTGCAAATTTTTGTTAACTAGGAACTACAATACCATGCCACTAACTTTAACTTCACTTTCTATCTCTTAACTTCATTAACTTTCTAACCTCTCTCTTGGCTTTTAACTAACTAGTTTCAACCAATTTCGAGACATGTTAATTGTTGTTTCCTGACAAACAAGCATTTTGCATATCATAGTTTTTGGATTCTGATTCTTATTTAAATTCCTTGACTTTTAGCTTGCATACAGTCCAAAACTCTACTTCTATTTGACTCACTTCATGCTTTTAGTTTCTTTCCTCTTTTCCCTATCCATGCTTTCATTCCTGACCCACTTTTTGCCTTCCTATTTTCCTGCTTTAGTTTAATAAACTATATCCTGGAACCTCTGCTTTTCAGGATGTCTGACCCTAAAGGGAAAGGAAAAGCTAAAACAAGCACAGGCAAAAGAAAACGAGGAGAATCATCTACCACTATTTTGGATATACTACATGATAATTCCTGGTGGGAAAAGACCTTTACTCCACAGGAAAAGGCCGATCAACTATTGCCTGCAACCGACCCAGTCAAGTTTGTAAACAGATACAGTGAACTGAAGTATCCGGTCTTTGCAACTTCAAGAAACTTATATCTAGAAAAGACCCTCCGAATTCCAGCTGAATTACAATAGTACACCATAGAACAAATCAAACAGAGAGGATGGTTCTTTCTAGAGATGAACTTGACTGAGGTCAATGCATCCTGGGTCCGAAAATTCTATTGCAACTATTTTAAAATGACCCTGGATGCAGTACAGCTCAGAGGCAAGCAGATTTTAGTCACTGAAGAGGCAATTGAAGATATCCTCAACTTTCAGCCTAAATCAGATAGACCATATGGTTACCAGCAGGCTGAGGAGGATATGAGGTTTATGCGTTTTGATTGGGAAGCAGTGAAAAGCATTATAGCTATTGATCCTGCTGTCCCATGGGTTATGAGTAAGTCATCAACAACCCCCAAAGGCATAAAAATTAATTATCTGAATGATGAGGCTCGGCTATGGCAACAAATCCTGAGCAATTATGTGATACCGAGCACTCACGAGACTGAGGTGCCAGCTGCCATGATTACTCTTATCTGGTGTGTGATGGAGGGCAAGGACATGTACCTTCCCCGATTTATCAATGCTACATGTCCAGGGTTCATGTCCGAGGCACTCTGCCTTTCCCCTACCTGATTACTCAGTTGGGCCGTAGAGCTTAGGTACCTTGGGAGCTGGCGGATGAGAAACCACCCGCCGCCGACTGCAAGAAGATCATCCCACATGGTAGGAAGTTCCAAGCTCTGGGCTACAGACCACCCTTTCTTACTGCCACAGCTGATGCAGCCACATCTTCTGCTGCCCCTTCAGCCCCTGCTGCACCACCCACATCCACGACACCCTCCCCTGCTTTCCAGCCCATCTACCACCTTGTGCACCGCCTATTCGAGCACCTGGACCAGATGGAGCACCGCAACCAGCGGTGATATGAGCTGTCTAAGCGTCGCAGCAAGCGACACTATGAGCATTTGAAGTTGATGATCCGGTCAGGCCACACTGACATCCCCTTCGAGCCTGACACACCAACCGAGCCATCTGAGGAGGAGGCGGATGACCAGGAAGTATATGCACAAGCAGAGGCTGAGCAGGCAGGACCCGAGCAGGAAGCGCCCCAGTATGAGGAGCCTCAACAGACACATCGAGCAGACCCACAGGCACCTATACAGGCAGAGCCTCAGACACTTTCACTGCCAGAGCCCATACAGACAGCACCAGCACACCCCTCCGGAGATGACGACTCTTCACACCCAGCCTGATTGAGCATCGGGGACGATGCTATTATTTAAGTGTGGGGAGGTCGCCATCTCTGGCGAACTTTATTTTGGTGAACTACCTTCAGACCCTTTATCCTATTCTATTTTATTTTATCTTATTTGACTTTCAGTACTTGCACATTTTCTTTTGCTGTATTTCTGATTACTTTATGACATTTTGCATTTTGAGCTATATATATATACACACCAGATGGCCCAGAAAAGGATCAAGGAGGGAAAGGGGAAGAAGGATGTAAGCGTCAGTATGAATGCAGTATGATATATGCAAGAACAAGAAAGTAAATATGAAGTTAGATGCGGTGGTAGTCCGCACGCATATGCAGGTTAGATATGTAGTTAGATGTGGCGGTAGTCCGCACACATATGCAGTTGCAGAAATGTAAATATGGAAACACTAAAATGAAGAACTGAATAAAAGATTTTAAGAACTGAATAAAAGATTTTTATTGAATGTATTGAAAAGGGAGAAGAGGGAAGAAGAGCTGGAGAGCTTACAAGGGGAACTCTCAGAGCGTCTCTCACTAACTTCTCTCTATGTTTTTGTAAAATGAAAAGGGTGCCTTACTATGAAAGCGTAGCCTCCTTTTATAGTTGAGAAAATTACTGTTTCTACAGTGCCGGTTATGTTAAACGGTACTATTGGTACAGAACAAGTTGATACAATTTATTTTTTGCAAATTTGTCTTAAGATCTAATCTTCTCCTAGATTGATTCCAAAGCAATCGTCTTCATTTTGATTGTAATCACTTGATGATTCTTCTGAGGGAGTAGGATCATCTTTGTGTTTTTTGTCTTCATCGATCATCTGCATGATTTGTTGAAGGTGTCTTGCTAAGGTTTCTTTTGATTGGGCTCCTGCAAGGGCCGCTGCAATTTGGGCTTTCTGGTTGAGGAATACTGATTCTTCATGGTCGAATGGTTTGGTGAACTTGGGGTGCTCTTTGAACCAATTTCAAACTTTATCTGGATGAGCCATGGCGGCATCAAACTGAGACCACCATTTTACATAGGCATTCCTTTGAAGCATAGGTGGTGCTTTTGGATGTTCTTGTTTGCTGTACCTGTACTGCCATGAGAATACCTAGGCCAGGGAGAAAACAGAGAAAAATTGAAGATCTGCAGGAATGCTTGTTTCCTGTTGGTCAAATTTTTTGGTGAAAATTTTGAACCCCTCATCGGCAGGTGGGGGCAAGATTTCTGGTAGAGGACCAAAGTAATCCCACCATTGGGAGAACCAATTTGGGAATTGATAATTGGTATTTTTCTTGAAATAAATGAGCCAAGAATGTCTGTTCTGATTATTTTGTAACCAAATACTCTTGTCTAGGCATCCACATAATCCCAATAAGAATATCCTATCGGGTCATAAGGATTAGAAAATTTTTTTGTATTGTTTGGGTTCTTACCAAATTGATTAGGGGTGAGTACTTTTAGAATTTGAATGGTTGAATGAGTTATGTTGGTGGCATCTTTAGGATCTTTGTAATGTTTTATTGAGACGGAATCTGAATCCACTAATATGAATTCATAAAACTGTTTGGTTTTGTTTAAGGCTGTTGGTCTAAAATGGAATCCTGGTGGAAAGACTTTAGGGATAACTTTAAAAGGTGATTTTTCCCAAAACTCGGGTTCCATTAGAAGGACAGATGAGAACTTGTTTTTTGAAATGTATGTGGTTGGTTGTTTTAATTGAGTGTTGACAGGTTGGGTTTGGTTTGATTGAGGTGGCATGGTTTGGGCAATTATTTTTCCTTTTGGATCATTGCAAATGGTTTTTTGAGTTGCCATTTGTGAGATAAGTTTGGTAAGGTCTATTTCATCTTCATCTGAGCTGTCACATATGTCAGCCCAGGATTTTTTATGAAGTTTTGTAAGGCCTGCATCTTGTAAGGCCAACAAGGTTTGGATTGGGAAGGCATAATCTGCCTTTGTTTGTTTGGCTGTTTGACTACTTGGGGGTTGAGTAGATGACTCAACTACATTTTTTGTGATCTAAGTAGATGACCCAGTCGGCTCTTAGGTTAAAGGGGAAGGTTGTTGGGTAGATGACCCAGTCGGGGTACTTGACCCAGATCTCTTTGTCGGCCCAGGAAGGGCTAGGCGAATACCTCTGCCTCTTACCGAGGCTAATGTTGCCTTTTTAGGCATCTTTTCCTTGATTATCTCCCTGTAAATATTCACGTGTGAGAAAGTCAGGGAGAGAGTTTGAGTTACCCTTGATATGCTCAATGTCGAAATCAAAGACACTTAAAATTGCTTGCCATCTGGCAAAAATTTGTTTTGATGCAAGATTTTTTACATCATTTTGTAACACATCTTTAGCTGATTTACAATCAACTCGGACTAAAAATTTTTGATTGAGTAAGTCGGATTGAAATTTTGTGATGCATAAAACAATGGCTAAAATTTCTTTTTTGATTGTGGAATATTTTTGTTGAGTAAAATTCTAGTGTTTGGATGTAAATGCAATGATACATTCTTTATCATGCAGTTTTTGTTTTAAAATACCACCATATCCTAAATCTGATGCATCAGTTTTTACTATTTTGAATGCATGAGGAACGGGTAGGTAAAGACATGGAAGATTGCGAACTTTGGTTTTAAGAAATCTGATAATATCCAAATGTTTGTCTGTCCAAGGTGGGGGATTTTTCTTAAGCCTGTCATGGAGGGGCTTAAGGAGATTGTTCAGATTCGGGATGAAATCTGAAACATAATTGAGACATCCTAGGAACCTCTGGAGCTGAGGTTTATCGAGGATATAATCTGGAAACTTTTCTGCAAACAAAATTGATCTTTCAATAGGAGTTATTGTTCCTTGGAAAATTATGTGACCAAGAAATCGGATTTTTGTTTGAAAAAGAACAATTTTTGGTTTAGAAACAGCAAGTCCATTTTTTTGGATGATGTACATAAAAGTTTTAACATGTTTGAAATGTTCATCCAGAATTTGGGAAAAAATTAAGACATCATCAATATAAACAATTGCAAAGTTTGAGTATGGATTGAAAATATCATTCATGATTTTCTGAAATTCTGAAGGGGCATTTTTCAGACCAAAAGGCATTACATTCCATTCATATTGCCCGAATGGAACTGTAAAAGCTATTTTATATCGGTCTGATTCAGTGATTTGGATTTGCCAAAAGCACGACTTCATATCAAATTTTGAAAAAATATTTGCCGAGTTTAACCTATTAAGCAAATCCTTTTTGTTTGGGATGGGATAACGAATCTACTGTAAAGCTTGATTCAAAGGTTTGTAATTGATAACAAGCCTGGGAGTTCCTCTTTCTATCTCAGCTTGTTTATTAACATAAAAAGCAGAGCAAGACCAAGGACTTTTGCTAGGCCGGTGATGAGCGGATAATTTATACGCTTTTTGGCATTGTTTTTAGGTACTTTTTAGTAAGTTTAAGCTACTTTTAGGGATGTTTTCACTAGTTTTTATGTTAAATTCACATTTCTGGACTTTACTATGAGTTTGTGTGTTTTTCTGTGATTTCAGGTAAATTCTGGCTGAAATTGAGGGACTTGAGCAAAACTCTGAAGAAGGCTGACAAAAGGACTGCTGATGCTGTTGGAATCTGACCTCCCTGCACTCGAAATGGATTTTCTAGAGCTACAGAACTCCAATTGGCGCGCTCTCAATGGCGTTGGAAATTAGACATCCAGAGCGTTTCAGCAATATATAATAGTCCATACTTTATTCGAAGAATGACGACGTAACTTGGCGTTGAACGCCAAGTTCATGCTGCTGTCTGGAGTTAAACGCCAGAAAAACGTCATGATCCGGAGTTGAACGCCCAAAACACGTCATAACTCGGAGTTCAACTCCAAGGGAAGCCTCAGCTCGTGGATTGATCAAGCTCAGCCCAAACATACACCAAGTGGGCCCCGGAAGTGGATTTATGCATCAATTACTTACTCATGTAAACCCTAGGAGCTAGTTTATTATAAATAGAACTTTCTACTATCATATTATCATCCTGGATTGTATTTTGAATCCTGTGATCACGTTTTGGGGGCTGGCCATTCGGCCATGCCTGAACCCTTTACTTATGTATTTTCAACGGTGGAGTTTCTGCACACCATAAGATTAAGGGTGTGGAGCTCTGCTGTACCTCAAGCATTAATGCAATTCTATTTCCTTTTATTCAAATCTCTCTTATTCTTATTCCAA
>NC_029774.3:91410957-91412099 GCF_000817695.3 Arachis duranensis | reverse complement strand
AAGGTTTATTACTTGGACGACCCAGTACACTTGCTGGTTAGTTGAACGGAGTTGTGAGTTCAAATAAAGACAATTATTGAATAAATCCATACAAGTACAAAGAATAGTGATCACAATTTCGTCCACCAAGTTTTTGGCGCCGTTGCCGGGGATTGTTGAGTATGGACAACTGACGGTTCATCTTGTTGCTCAGATTAGGTAATTTTCTTTTCAAAAATCTTTTTCAAAATTTTTCTTTTCTTTTTTTTTTCTCCAAAAATATTTTCGAAAATAATAATAAAAATCCAAAAAAAATTAGAAAATCATAAAAATAAAAAATATTTTGTGTTTCTTGTTTGAATCTTGTGTTAATTTTTAAGTTTGGTGTCAATTGCATGCTTTTAAAATTTTTCTTGCATTTTTTCGAAAATCTCATGCATTCATAATGTTCTTCATGATCTTCAAGTTGTTCTTGACAAGTCTTCTTGTTTGATCTTGATGAATTCTTGTTTTGTGTTGTTTGTTGTTTTTCATGTGCATCTTTGCTTTCATATTTTCCATGCATTAAAGATTTCTAAGTTTGGTGTCTTGCATGTTTTCTTTGCATCAAAAAATTTTTCAAAATTATATTCTTGATGTTCATCATGATCTTCAAAGTGTTCTGGGTGTTCATCTTGACATTCATAGTGTTCTTGCATGCATCTTGTGTTTTGATCCAAAATCTTTATGTTTTGGGTCATTTTTGTGTTTTTCTTTAAAAATTCAAAAAAATCAAAAAATATCTTTTCCTTATTTCCCTCCAAAATTTCAAAATTTTGGGATTGACTTGGTCAAAAAATGATTTCAGGTATTTTCTGGCTGAAATTGAGGGACCTGAGCAAAAATCTGATTCAGAGACTGAAAAG
The DNA here is from genome assembly GCF_000817695.3 of Arachis duranensis. Lineage (NCBI taxonomy): Eukaryota > Viridiplantae > Streptophyta > Magnoliopsida > Fabales > Fabaceae > Arachis > Arachis duranensis. The sequence continues at coordinate 91,411,215 of NC_029774.3, read as the reverse complement.
GACTGCAGATGCTGTTGGATTCTGACCTCCCTGCACTCGAAGTGGATTTTCTGGAGCTACCGAAGCCCAATTGGCGCGCTCTCAACGGAGTTGGAAAGTAGACATCCTGGGCTTTCCAGAAATATATGATAGTCCATACTTTGCCCAAGATTTGATGGCCCAAACCGGCGTTCAAAATCACCTACAGAAATTCCAGCGTTAAACGCCGGAACTGGCACCAAAATGGGAGTTAAACGCCCAAACTGGCATAAAAGCTGG
>NC_029774.3:91389165-91389837 GCF_000817695.3 Arachis duranensis | reverse complement strand
ACTTGGGAAAGTGAACCTCCCTTGCTCATTAGTGAACTGGATACTTGGATTCAGAAAACTCTACCTCAAAAGAAACAAGATCCTGGCAAGTTCTTAATACCTTGTACCATAGGCACCATGAGCTTTGAAAGAGCTCTATGTGATCTGGGGTCAGGGATAAATCTTATGCCACTCTCTGTAATGGAGAAGCTGGGGATCATTGAGGTAAAACCTGCCTTGTTCTCATTACAATTGGCAGATAAGTCAGTAAGACAAGCTTATGGGACAGTAGAGGACGTGTTAGTAAAGGTTGAAGGCCTTTACATCCCTGCTGATTTCATAATCCTAGACACTAGGAAGGAAGAGGATGATTGCATCATCCTAGGAAGACCTTTCCTAGCCACAGCAGGAGCTGTGATACATGTCAACAGAGGAGAATTAGTCCTTCAATTGGATGGGGACTACCTTGTGTTTAAGGCACATGGCCATCCCTCTGTGACAAAAGAGAGTAAGCATGAAGAGCTTCTCTCAGTTCAAGGTCAAGAAGAGCCCACACAGTCAAACTCTAAGTTCGGTGTTGTGAGGCCACAACCAAACTCTAAGTTTGGTGTTAAGACCCCATATCCAAACTCTAAGTTTGGTGTTCAAACTCCATATCCAAACTCTAAGTTTGGTGTGGGGACTACACACTAA
>NC_029774.3:91387811-91388851 GCF_000817695.3 Arachis duranensis | reverse complement strand
TTTACATGCCTATATGGTGAAGGAATGGTATTTCTTTTCACCTCAGGATCTGTGGACCCCACAGGATCCCCACCTACCATATTCCCACCTTTTTCTTTTAATCCTAATCACACTCTCCTAATCCTAAATCTCATTTTCCTACTCCCCATGTTACACTTCCCAACACCCATCACCAATCACCTCAATTCCTCTTCCCAATTACCCCATTCACCATTCACATCAACCCACTCTTCCCCATACACCCCACCTACCTTCATAAAATTCAAACTCACTTTCCCACCCATTCCCACCCAAAATGGCCGAATACCCACCCTCCCTCTCCCTATAAATACCCTTCCCTTCTACTTCATTTTTCACACAACACAACCCCTTCTTCTCCCACATAGCCGAACCTACTTCTTCCCCTTTCTACCATATTCTCTTCTTCTTCTTCTACTCTTCTTTTCTTTCTTGCTCGAGGGAGAGCAAAATTTTAAGTTTGGTGTGGTAAAAGCATAAGCTTTTTTTGTTTTTCCATTACCATCAATGGCACCTAAGGCTGGAGTATCCTCTAGAAAAAAGAAAGGGAAGACAAAAGCTTCCACCTCCGAGTCATGGGAGAAGGAGAGATTCATCTCCAAGAGCCATCAAGACCACTTCTATGATGTTGTGGCAAAGAAGAAGGTGATCCCCGAGGTCCCTTTCAAGCTCAAAAAGAATGAGTATCCGGAAATCCGACATGAAATCCAAAGAAGAGGTTAGGAAGTCCTAGCCAACCCCATGCAACAAGTCGGAATATTGATGGTTCAAGAGTTCTATGCCAATGCATGGATCACTAGGAACCATGATCAAAGTATGAACCCGAATCCAAAGAACTATATCATAATGGTTCGGGGGAAATACTTAGATTTCAGTCCGGAAAATGTGAGGTTGGCATTCCATCTACCCATGATGCAAGGTGATGAACGCCCCTACACAAGAAGAGTCAACTTTAATCAAAGGTTGGACCAAGTCCTAATGGACATTTGTGTGGAAGGCGCCCAATGGAGAATAGACTCCAA
>NC_029774.3:91346480-91384681 GCF_000817695.3 Arachis duranensis | reverse complement strand
CATTTTCCCGAGAGGATTGAAAGTAGCCACCGCTGATGGTGAACCCCTATACACAGCTTGCCATGGAAAGGAGTAAGAAGGATTGAGTTGAAGCAGGAGAATAGCAGGCGTCCTTGAGCATATAGTATCTCCATTCGCTTATCTGAAATTCCCACCAATGAATCTGCATAAGTATCCTATCCCTTTTTATAATTTATTTTCTTATTTCTATTTTCAAAAAAACCATAAACCAATTTAATCTGCCTAACTGAGATTTACAAGGTAACCATAGCTTGCTTCATACCAACAATCTCTGTGGGATCGACCCTTACTCACGTAAGGTTTATTACTTGGACGACCCAGTACACTTGCTGGTTAGTTGAACGGAGTTGTGAATTCAAATAAAGACAATTATTGAATAAATCCATACAAGTACAAAGAATAGTGATCACAATTTCGTCCACCAGCCGGATTAATCTTTTATCCAAGAGATCTTTAATTTCTTGTTGACAATGCTGCAAAAGCTGCTCATTCATTTGAATGGGACGGGCTTTTGTAGGGATTTTTGATTCTTTGAAATCCTTTTCATATAAAAGATCAACTATGTGTTCTTTCCTATCCCAGAAGGCATGAGGCAAATCAGAACAAATAGATTTTTCAATTTGATTTAAAAGATTTTTTATTTTTTCTTGAATCTTTGGTTGCGAAAGCTGTGATTCAAGGGTTTTGAAAGAGATTTCTTCTTTTAGAAAACAAATCTGTTTGGTTTTGGATTCAATTAGGTTTAGAGATCTTTTCTTTGGTGAGTTTAGGAACTCAAAGAAAGTTACTTGTCCTCCTACAAAAGAGGTAAGTCCAGGAAAATCTGCCAGGTATGGAAACAATAGATTTATGAAAGGTGTCCCCAAAACTACATCATTTTTTATATCTTTTGCTATGATGAAATCGGTGGGAATTCTGATATTTCCCTTTTCAATAAAGACATTAGTTATTTTAAAATTGATACTTAGCCTTTCACCTGTTATTGAGCTAAGGCGTTCAGTAGTTTTTTCAAAATATTTTGTGGGGACCAGACCTTCCCTAATACAGTTTGAATCTGCACCTGAATCAAAGAGTGCAATGGTGTCAAAAACAAAATCTTTAACGACAATTCAGAGATTAACACGATGCTTCATGAAGGAGAATATATTTATTATTCTCAAAATTTGTTTTACCTCATTGTCGTTAGAAATTTTATTTTCTTGTTCCTTAGAGCACTCAGTTTGGTTTAAAAGAGAACCAAGATCCTCATCACCAAATTCTTCTTCTTGTACTAATTGTGAAAGAATAAGATGATGATCATTTTGGTTTCTTTTGATTTCCTGGATTTCTCTCTTAAGATTGTTAACCTCAGTTTGGAGGTCCTGAATGGTTATGGGATGAATAACTTGTTTTTCTAATTTTTTGAAAATAGGTTTGACATCATATTTATTGTTAAGGACCAAATTTTTGGTTTTTTCTCCTTTTGTAAAGATCTTTTTAGTTTTAAAAGAAAGTCTTTCTTTTGTTTTGGATTGTCAATAGCCTCGATAGCATCAAATAAGAGATCTTGATCTTTGGATAAAACATTAATTTGTTTGATATCTGAATCTGAGGATGACTCAACATCATCAACTTGGATATTGTTGATATTATCATCAGAAGATTCTGGTCCAGAGTTGTCATCTGAACTCTCAATCATAAGATTATTAATCTGTTCCTCAATCTGAGGATCAAGGTTCAGATTATTAATCTTTCCTTTTAACCGACAATATTTGCTAACATGTCCTGGTTTTTTACATGTGTAACAAATAATGGGATTTTTCTGGGGATACTTTTGAAAATTCTTTTGGAAACTTGTTTCATTTTTAGGTTTTTGAAAACCCTTTTTGAATCTTCTAAAATACTTTTCAGGGTTAGGTTTAAAAACTTTTCGATTGGAAGGTCTTTTAGATTTCCTCGGATGACAAGCAGGAAGACCAAATTGTTCACAGAAAGTTCCCAAATCGATACGATTTTGAGTTTTCTCACGAGCAAGTTGCCTTTGAATTTTATCATCTTGACAAATCTTTAGGGCAACCTTTTGGATAAAAGAAATGAGTTGGCCATAACTTAACTCATCATAGGGTATTATCCCGTCAGGGGTTAAGCTACGAATTTTGTCCCTTACTTTATCTCCAAGGGATTTGGGGAGTCCAGCAAGGAATTTTTCTTTCCAAAAAGGTTGTTGACTATCTTCTCTGGTACAAACCCTAGTAAGAAAGGTGTCTTTATACCATCGAAAGTCAGACAAAGTTTTGCATCTGAGATTGGAAAGCAGCTCAGCAGAACGGTCTTTCCAAAGAGATGGATCACCAATGAAGTGGCTTGCTATGGTAAAAATTAAGGTATTGACAGCATCGGGGATAGGTTCCCTGTCATCACCAATGATGGGTTTGTTCTGATCGTTGACTTTTATGGCAGAAAAGATTGAGTGTTTTTGGTTATCGAAAAGGTAGTTATCCCACCATCCCTTCAGCTGGCCACTAAACCCAGAAACATTAACATTGGCTATAGCTTCTTCAGAGGTGTCATGGGCTGCTTGATAGGCTGTGCCTACCATTGTCATGTGCTGGAGCATACTCATGATATTATATTCCGTTTTTCCATCTATATTCCATTCATAGACATTATTGGCATTGAAGCTAACAAAACCTAGTTCTCTTTCTTCGAGAGCTAGATCTAGAGCGGATACTCGATTATAACCATACGCATAGGGTTTGGTTAAACCCTTCCACTTGGTTAGGGAGTTGGTCAAAATGGGGCTGATCTTGAGGGATGATTTGCCAGAATCATCACTTTGCTCAGAGCAAGATTCATTGGACTCAAGGCCAAGGGCATTAATAGCTTTAGATGAGCGTGTTTGAATACGAGAAGTAGATTCACCCGTGTTTGTAGGAGTTTCAGGGATAGTAGTAAAACGGTTCAAAAGTTGGTCAATTTTTTGAATAACTTCCGAATCACTAGATTGTTGTTTTAAAATGGAGGTTTTAAGACTTTGCTTAGCCTTGCTACTTATTTTGAAAGGTTTAAAAAGAGGTTTCTCAATACTTTTAGAAGTAGATGTTTCAGAAACATTTTTCAAAGAGAAAGTAGATCCTGAAGATGAAAGGTTGTCACCCAAGCATTGTAAAAATCTGTTGGTATAATTTGATTGTTCAATGAGATTTTTAATATCTTTAGGGGCGACAGCTTCATCCACATTCTTTGTTTTGAAAGGAGAGGCCATAACAGGATTATGTCCTCCCGTATTTGAGATAATAAAAGCTCCTTTTGGAGGAAACTCAGATCTAACTAAGTTCCCATCTTTGACTTTCCAAGTTGAAATAACATTTGCTGAAAATGAAGTTTGTTTATTTTTAAAAGGATACTCAATGTTGTTTTTTATGGAATAAGCATGAAACCATTCAAAAAAAGGAATATGCAATCTAACATCATTTAAAAATTTGTAATATTTTTCTTTGAATGATGAGATTTGAGAAGCTGTATAAGTACGTAAATACCATTCTCTTTGGAGGTCATACTCTTTAGAGTTAAGGTTTTTAAGTAAGGCTTCTCTGTTTATAATAAATTCCGTATTATTCATTTACCATTCAAAGAAGAATATGTTGGAGATTGATGGGATGGAATAGAAGATTCAACTTCAAATTCTACATCACCATCATCTTCTTGGTAAACTCCTTGAGAAATGCATGAATTATTTTGTAATCCGGAAATATGTATTTCAGAATTGGCTGGTCTCGACATTTTTGAAAACTGAGATTGGGAAGTTACTGAAAAAGATCTTCTTGCTGAAGCAAAATCATTAGATGTTCCTGCTTCAGATCTAGAAGAAAAAGAGTTTCGTCTATCAAAGAAAATCTCTACTTTCCCTGATTCATCTTGTTTTACTTCTCGTAATAGAGGTGCTTGTCTAGGTTGAGTTGGAATGGCTCGGTCAATTGACCATGATTGAGGGAGGTCAATTTCATCCCATCTTATGAGTCTTGGGATCATAACGTTGGCCTTTGTCATGTCTGTGACAAACAAAGTGGTTTCACGATCTTGGGACTTAACAAGGACTCTAGAGTTACAAGTGTTCATGACCTTGTATTGAATCCTATAGATTAAAGCGGCTGGAATGGAACCTTCTTTCATGTTAAGACCATGAATTCGAATGTTTAGGAAAAGAGAGTCAAGAATGTTAAGGTCTAACAGACTGACTGTCTTGTTTGGGAAGCAGTTGAAGTAAACTGGACCATGTCCTAGACTTGTTTCAACTGTTCCGATTAAGGAGTCTTGGAAGTCATTGTGTCTAATGTCTCTAAGACACATGAGGATAGAGGCATTCAAACCTTCTCGGATGAGTAGTTTGACTGCAACTTGGACACACCTCCTTCTCGGATGAGTAGTTTGACTGCAACTTGGACACACCTTATGTGAAGATATCTGTAGTGGCGGACATGTTCTCTAACTAATTGTTTAGTCAGAAGATGGAATTCCTCACCGGAATTGGGTCCTAGAGGAATATTATTTTCAGCGGTTTTGATGATATAATCAGATTTTCTCTTGTTATCATCAGGGACATATAACTCACCTTGTGGGATTTTGGGTATTTCCCAATTGTCAATGGCTTGATTGATATCTTTGAAGCAAACTTCTTCTTCAAAGATATCGTGTTTGGGGGAAAGTTTCTCAGGACGAGTAGCTTTCTCAGTAAGGGGATTGGAAGAAGAATGGATCGGAGAGGAGGAAGAAGAGGACGGTGAAGAAAAGGAAAGGTGTCTAGAGAGAAAGCGAAAGAGTTTAGACATGATTACATAAAATCTGATATCATGACCCTCCTTTGGTTCAGAGAGAACATATATATTATCACTAAACTATCACTCAAATTTTGAATCTGGGTTTTTAACTCTTTTTTTTTTTTGATAATCCTTTAAATCTATAGCCACCAGGAGTTCTTACGTTTGGACCATTATCAGTTTTGGGGACATCATCAAGTTAGCCTTACTGCCCGAAATCCAGGGTCTTACTGTTACAGTCCTTTTGAGTGATAAAGTTAAACGGCCTGTACTTCCAGATTCAAAGTATTATTTTTTATGTACAAAATGAACAATAAATAAGAACATGAACAACAGTAAATAAGAACATGAACAGTAAAATTAGAACTTGAACAATAAAATCCCAGATCCATGAATTTCAGAGAAAGTTTAATGATAATATGTATATTCCTACTTCCCCATCAGGCTCTGATACCAGATGGCCCGGGGCGGATCAAGGAGGGAAATTAGCTTAATTTGCACTCTTAGCTTATTTAGTTGTGATATAGAAAATATGGATTATTTAGTTTAGTTTACCCTTTTAGCATATAATAATTTGGTTCAAATTGAAAATAAAGAGTAAACTAGAAATTTTAGTTTTTCAGAATCACAACAATCCACCCAGCAATAAATGTTGGTAAATTGACAATATTTTTTAAGGAAAATACTTATTTTTATAAGAGCCATTCAAAGATTCACATTGAGTTGAATGGAAACTCTTGATTTCTACTTGCATGATATAAATAACTGATATATGGTTTTTGAGCCAAAAAACACACAACCCGTGAGTTTTTGAGCTTAATTGCATGGTTATATTATTTAACCATAGTTTTCATTCCTATGTGTTTCTCCCTTCTTCTCTATACTTGCAATCTTTACTTTGTTTCATTCTATATGTCCATTGTTTAGTGTATTTACATGCTTGCATATGATTGAGACCATCATTTGAATTTTTGCTCACTTATCCCAAATAAGCTTACCCTTTTATGTCACCATTGTTAGCCACTTTGAGCCTTTTAATCTCCTTCTGTTCTATAACCACATCACTAGCCTTAAGCAGAAAAACAAATTAAATATCCCAAATTGAATCTTTGGTTAGCTTAAGATAGAGATTGTGTATCAATTAAGTGTGGAAAACCGTGGAAACTTGGGTTGATAGGAAGGTATTGAATTGATAAATTATTTGAAATTTGGGTGCGTGCTCATGTAAGGCCAAAATAATTAAAATACCATGTGCATTGATATGTTGAGTTTATTTATTACAGATTTAAAAAAAAAGAGAGCAAATAAATAAGGGGACAAAATTACCCCAACATTAAATCTAGTAAAAGATCAATGCACATGTAATAAATTCTAAAATAAGTTGGTACATGAGTATATGATAAAAAGTGGAAAAATTGGGTAGCTAGGCATAATTTTAAAATTGTACAAAATATGTATATGTTAGGTGAGATCTTAGACTAATCAAGGATTCAATTTATAGCTCACTTAGCTTTATATATATACCCTCACCTTTACCCTAGCCCCATTACAACCTTGAAAAGACCTCATGATGTTTGCATGTATACATTAAATATTTGTTGATTGGTTAGATAAAGAACAAAGTTTTAGAAAGCATGACTAGAGAAGAATAGAGTGATTAACCCTAAACATTGAGTGATTAGAGTGTAAACACAAATCCAGTGAGGGTTCAATAGCTCAATTCCATATATCCATGTTTAATCATTGCTTGTCTTGCAAGTTTATGAATTCTTTTGATTAGCTCAACTCAATTGTGAATATATATTTTAATATGGTTCAACCTTTGTTGTTCATATATAATTCCTTGAAAAATTTGACTTAATTTGACCACATGTAAGCTCTATGAGTATATAGGTGGATAGTAATTAGAATTACATGATTCATTTAGGTAGCTTGCATTTAGATAGATTGCATAGATTCCACCATTCTACCTTCACTCTTTTAGTTCTCTAGAGCTTAGCATGAGGACATGCTAATGTTTAAGTGTGGGGAGGTTGATAAACCACTATTTTATGATTTATATTATGCTCAATTGAGTGGTTTCTATCAAATCTTTGCTCACTTATTCATATAAATTGCATGGTTTTACAATTCCTCCCTTATTCCTTAATATATGTGAAAATATGTTTCCTAGACCATAAAATTATTAATTTTATGTGTCCTTTATTACAATTCGATGCTGTGATCCGTGTGTTGAATATTTTCAAGCTTTATAGGGCAGGAATGGCTTAAAGAACAGGAAGGAAACATGAAAAAGTAGAAGGAACGCGTGAAAATGAAGTTTTGACAGAAATGGCAGCAACGCGCATGCATGGACGACACGGACGCGTGACTCACGCAGAACCCAAGCGACGCGCACGCGTGGACGACGCAAACGCATGCCTAGCACAGAACCCAAGTGACGCGTACGCGTGACTGACGCATACGCGTGACAAGGAAAACTTCCAAATGACGCGCACGCGAGACCCACGCGCACGCGTGACGGATGCCATGTGTAGAAAGTTGCAGAATTCGCCCCTAGTGATTTCTGGACCCTTTTTCGGCCCAAATCCAAGCTCAGAAAACACAGATTAGAAGCTATAGAGTGGGAAAATGCATCCATTCATGGGGAGAACTTTGATATTCACAATTTTAGAGGTTTTAGATGTAGTTTTTTTTAGAGGGGGAGACTCTCTCCTCTCTCTTAGGTTTTAGGATTTAGGATTTAGGATTTCTCTTAGGTTAGGTTTACTTCTTCTTCATTCCAGGTTCAATGTTCCTTAATTTATGTTCTCTTCTACTTTTATTTATTCTATTACTTTAGTTGTTTATTTTTTCAATATGGTTTATGAATCCCTATGTTGAATTTGATTTTCTTATTTAATACACATTGAGGTATTTCAGATTTATGATTGCTTTATTCTCTTTAGGATATAAATAATTTGGATTTTTCTCCCTTTGCTTTGGTTGAGTAATTGGTGACACTTGAGTTATCAAACTCAGCTGTTGATTGAAAATTGGAATTTTCTTATTAATTTGGATCCCTCTAAAGCTAGTCTTTCCATAGGAGTTGACTAGGACTTGAGGAATCAAATTGGTTAATCCACTTGACTTTCCTTTATTTACTAAGGGTTAACTAAGTGGGAGCAATAAACAATTTTCGTCACACCTGATAAGGATAACTAGGATGGGATTTCCAGTTCTTATACCTTGCAATGGTTTTCATGATAATGAATTTACTTTATTGTTAATTTATTTCCTTGTTCCCTATTTCAAAAACCCAAAAATATACCTGTTTCCATAACCAATAATAAATACACCTTCCTGCAATTTCTTGAGAGACGACCCGAGGTTTGAATACTTCGGTTATAAATTTTATTGGGTTTGCTTTAGTGACAAACAAGTTTTTGTACGAAAGGATTCTCTATTGGTTTAGAAACTATACTTACAATGTGATTATTCTTATGAAATTCTTTACTAGCAAAAGTCCTCTCGTCAGTGAACAATAGAAAAAGCATGGAAAAATAATGCTAATGCATAATGTGAACAATAAATTAAAAAAAGTAAAATTAAAATTAAAAATCAGATTATTAATTAATTAATTTTAAATTTTAAAATTTGAAAAATTAGGATTAACATTTAAATTCATTCACACTACGTCTAAATAACTCACCATAAACTTCAATACACGTTTAAAAAACTCGCCATTATCTTTTCTGGTCCTCACCTCGCACTGCTGCACTCCCCGCTAGCCATACCAACGTAGCCTCCCGTCGACACCGCCTCCACCTCCGCCGGTCATCCTGCCGCGCCTCGCTCTTCGGTGCTCAGCCCAGCCCTATTGCCGCTGTTTTCGCGCCACTCTCTCGACAGCCATCATCGCGAACGACAAGTCTTCCCCATTGCCCGTCTGTTGTGCGCCAACCTCGGGGTCGTTTTCAACCACCGCCGTCTCTCTCTTTCTATATGGTCAAACTCGTCGCTGCTGAACTCGTCGGCCCCGGTGCTGCTACGCCACGCACCCCATCCGTCGTCGAGCTCTCACTAACCTTGCGGCCAAGTTTCTTCGTCTAATGCTGGTTTTGCAAGAACACTCCGACGGCGTTGCTGTTTTAGGATGGTCATTTTAGTAGGTATGCGGATGGTTATTTTAATTGTTATGTGGATGATTATTTTGATTGGACTAGATTTAGTAATATATAATTAAATTATGTTGGATGATCAATTTATTAGGTATGTGGATGATTATTTTTATCCTTAAGTGGATGGTTATTTTTACTATGGGTGGGCAACGCCGATGACGGAGTGTGGCAAGCCAAGCAGTGACGGTGAAGGTTAAAATGATTATTGATGAAGGTCGGGGCAGCCCGGTTGAGAGAGAAAAGGGTATCGAAGTGAAATGCTTTGATAAATTAGGGTTTGAGATGGTTATTTTTTTGAAATAATTGAGTGAATTTTTTATTTAGATAATTTGTGGAGTATTTTTTATTTTTTATATGTATATAGGCTAAATCTACAGCTCATTGTTAATATTGTTTAAATTTTTCATAATCTTTTTAGTAGAATTCTAAAATTAAAGAGGACTTATCTATCAAAAAAGATATTAATTCACCATTTAACTATGATTTTTATTCACAAATATTTAAAATACTTACAAATTTACTCCTAAAACAACAAAATTAAAATTGTATTCATACAAAATAAATTATGGTGAATAAAAAACTACTAAGACATTAAAAAAGTATCCAAAACTTTTAAATTATTCTTCTTAAATTAAAATTTTTTAAAATGAGAATATTAATAAAGTGATAAAATAAGAGGTTAATGTAACAAAAATTTTAGAATAAAAGAGAATTTGAAAAGAATAAAAAAAGAGAAATAATTTTATTGAAGGAATTTCAAAGAAGAGAAGATATTATCACTAATTTTTTACTTCCAATTACATTTCTATTTTATTTATTTATAAAATTCTATTAACTAATAAAACTATCTTACTTGGGCTATTGGGCCCACTTTTACTCATTACATTACTTTCTCCTTAACGACAATCTTGTCTCAATGTTGTGAAAAAATTTATAGATTCTAATTACAATTAATAAAAAGAACACCAATTTTAAAAGTTATGTTTTTTTATCTTATTTATATTCTACTAATAAAAAAAGATATACTACCAAAATTCTATTGTTAAAAAAATAGACCAAACATATGTCCAAAATAATTTTTTTTAGGGGTTGCCCCAAGAGTTGACCCATAATACCGAGATTGAAATTGGATTGAGATACACAGTGAAGGTGATGTGTGAGTATCTTTTCTATATTTTTTATTATTTTAGATATAAATTTATTGAGTTTTATTGAGATTTTAGTGTTTGAAGTCTATTTGGATGCTACTTTGAGGCACATTGTGATTTTATTTATTTCAAAAAAAATTCAGACTAATTTGATAGAGTTTGTGCAGTAGAAAAATGAAAAAATTTGACTCTAATGAGTTAGCGCCAAACGCCGCTACCTGGAGTTTAGTGACAGGCACCTTGTGCTGTGCAAGCCTTATGTTGAGTTGGCGTTTAGCGCCAGGTGCTTCGTAAAATATGTCAAGACCACACGCTAGTGGTGCTAAACACCGAGTCTGACGTTTAGCACCAGGAAGTCAGAAACCACACAATTCTTCTCTGCCTCAATGGCACTAAACGTCGAGCCTGATGTTTGGTGCCAGTAGCGCATATTTGGATTACATGGAAGGGATTCATTAGCTTACTTTTAGTTATTATTTATTTTATTTTCTTTTCTTTTCATTATTATTAAAACAAAACACAAACTTTTAGGGTTTAGATTTTATTATTTTATTTTTAAATCAATTAGGTTAGATATAAAAGGGGAAAATATTCAGCCCTTTGGGCTCTTCTCCTCTCTCTCTTCCGCATTTCACACTTTACACACTTTTAAAACCCTAGCTTTTCTCTAAGTCATGAGCAACTAAACCTCCTCTGTTAAGGTTAGGAGTTCTGTTTATTTTGATGGATTAATACTATTGTCATTCTATTTTGATTAATGTATTGATTTAAATGCAAGGATTACTTTCGTTCTTCATCCTAGGAATTAGAGTATATTGGAAGATAACTCTTTTTTTTTTACTTGAATTCTTGTTGAATCTTGAAAAAGTTAACTCACTTAAATAACAGCTTGAAAGTAGGCTAAGGATGATTCGATAGTCCCAGAACATTTGGACCATTAAATGGTTCCATAACAAAACATATTTTTTAAATTTTTTTAATAACTATTAAATAGTTCTTTTCTAATTTTAATTAGAAATTAACCCCGTATATTTTATTTATTTATAAAAACTATTTTTTATTTTATAAATTATTATTTTATCATTCATCTATTATGTTTATTAACAATTAAAATTAAAAATAGTAACGAATTAGATCTTCCATTGATCGTAATAAACTTTTTGGCCATTCAAATAAATTAAAAGTTTATATTTGATCCGTGACGTTCGTCCAGGACTGTGAAATCGTGTTTCTTTGAAAATCAATTGATTGGATTATCAAAACAATCGATTGACTTTCAGGTTTCTCATAACTTAATCAATTGGACTACAGGTTATCTTAAAATAATCGATTGAAAATTGCAAGGCAGCATGGTTTTCGCAAAAATCAATCGATTGATAATATTACCTAATTGATTGAACGATGACTAAAATGTGGGTTTTTTAAAATTCAATTGATTGCTTATACTACCCAATCGATTGAATGCTTCAAAACAACCTGAGGTCTCATAATTCAATCAATTGGTTGTGTTACCCAATCGATTGAAGTCATCAAAACATTTGAGCAGACATAAAAAGCAGTTAAAACAGGGGCAAATCCATATTGCTTTGATGACTTCAATCGATTGGGTAACACAACCAATCGATTGAATTGTGAGACCTTAAGTTGCTTTGGAGCATTCAATCGATTGGGTAGTATAAGAAATTGATTGAATTTTAAAAAATCAACATTTTAGTCATCGTTCAATCGATTGGATAATATGACCAATCGATTGATTTTTGTGAAAACCATGCTGCCTTACAATTTTCAATCGATTGTTTTGTGATAACCTATAGTCCAATCGATTGAGTTATGGGAAACCTGAAATTCAATCGATTATTTTGATAATCCAATCAATTGATTTTCAAATAAACACGATTTCACAGTCCTAGATGAACGTCACGTATCAAATTATAAACTTTTAATCGATTGGAATGGCCAAAAAGTTTATTATGATCAATGAAAGATCTAATTACGTTATTATTTTTTATTTTGATTGTTAATAAACATAATAGATGAATGATAAAATAATAATTTATAAAATAGAAAAAAGTTTTTATAATTAAATAAAATATATGGGGTTAATTTGTAATTAAAATTAGAAAAGAACTATTTAGCAGTTGTTAAAAAAAACTTAAAAAACATGTTTTGTTATGGGACCATTTAATGGTCCAAACATTCTGGGACCATCGAATCTAGTGCCTTGAAAGTAACTCATCATAATTCCTTAATTAATTGGACTTAACGTGATATGTGACATATAATCACCTTATCTTTGGGTATTTAGGGTTTGTGTGGCTAATAAGATAGAATTGGACTTAAACCTTTAATCTAAATTAAGTGACCAAGGAATTGGCGGTTAATTAGGTTAGAGGAGATTAAATTGCTAAGAACGTAGGGTTTAATCAATTAAATCTTGTCATGAATTAAATCTTGCATGATTAAAGTAGTTGGTAAGAATTGTTAATCCGGAGGAATAAATATCTCTGAAGCCTTAACTATTTTTTTATATAATCTTCATAACCCGTTTACTGTTTGCTTTTTTAATTTCTCTGAGTATTGTTTAATGCATTTGAATCCAAAACACTCATTTGTGCTTGTTTGACTAGGTAAATCATTCAATTATTGTTGCTTGGTCCATCAATCCTCGTGGAATCGACCCTTACTCACCTGAGGTATTACTTGGTACGATCCGGTGCACTTATAGGTAAGTTGTCGATTGTAAATTCCATACCAAAAGGCCCAACCCATGAGGAAAAAACAACACCTTACCCTATTTCTCATTCATAGTTGTAAAAACTAGACTAACTCGGTTGGTCGGATAAAAAATTAGTGAACCGGCTAAGAGACCGGTCCGGATAGAGCATAGGACCAGATAAGGAGAAGAGCTACTAAAAATCAGTTTGACCCGACCGATTTTGATAAAAACCTACAGGTTTAAAAAATCCAGACTGGTTCCATTTTTTTATAACCACCCTTCAAAACTGAAGGATCCCCTCCCCAACCCACTCTCTCACTTTGTCACTTTTCCACTCTGAAGTCTGAAACGAGCAAAGGAGAGAACAGAGTGCCTCAACGTTCTCCCTCTCATTGCATGGTCGCCGTCTCGTTGGTGACCCGTCTGCATCCACCAGCTCCTGTGCCTTCAGCTTCAATATTGTCGCTTCCATGTTTGTCACCTCCGTTCACATCACGTCGTCCTTGCGCCTTCATTGCATTCGCCAGCTCCCGTACCTTCACTACAACCAGATCCAGAACCGACTTAGGATGGAACAAGAAGAAGGCCAAGCAAGTAGAAAAAAGGAGGAGCATGAAGTAGATGCTTCGACTTTCCCTATTTTCC
Organism: Arachis duranensis; assembly: GCF_000817695.3. Classification (NCBI taxonomy): domain Eukaryota; kingdom Viridiplantae; phylum Streptophyta; class Magnoliopsida; order Fabales; family Fabaceae; genus Arachis; species Arachis duranensis. Next base: position 91,371,195 of record NC_029774.3, on the reverse strand, counting down.
AAGTCAGTTCCCCTTCTTTATTCAATTGGAGCTTGATGCATACTTCCAATTATTATGTTAGAAAGAAATCATCATAATTAGAATCATTTGAGATTAGAGAATAAATGATTTTAGGGTTTGAAAGCTTAATTTGTTCATTTGTTTGTTATCAGGCTATTACTAATTACAATATTTTTTAATTGTTTCAGTTTGTTGTCTCATCATTTTGATTCTATTTTTTCATGATTGTGGCTATAGTTGGATATTCAAGTAAATGTGTGTTTCTGATTGTTTAGAATATTATACATATGGTTCAAGATCTATTCATAGTTCTTAAGTTTGAAATTTGAATGCAATTATTTAGTCTACTTAGAGTGTTATTGTTTTTCCATGTTTACATAGATTTTATTGAGTATTTTATATTTTTATTTATGTGACATAAAATCAACTGGTTCAACCAGTAATCTACTAATTAAACCATTGATTCAGTGATCCAATAGTTTGATCGGTTCGATCACTAATTCGGTTATGACAATTATGTTCTCATTCATGTTCTTTCACAAAAAGATCTGCATCCTTGTTGCCAGTCTCTCAACTACCCTTGCCACCATTTGAAAGCTCACAACCGCATCGAGAAAGCAAAGGAGATGTTGCCGGCGATGGTTCCTTCCCATGCGTCGGATCTTGCATTGCTGCCGAACCCCTATCACGATCCCAAGGAAGCACCGCCACCATGAGTGGTGGTGGATTAACCACGATTGGAAGGACGCCGTGGATCCCACAAATTCGGAGATCTCTGCCTTCCATCATTAGTGCTTTGTCTTTCACCATCTCGGCTCTATCTTCCGCCTTTCCCTTCGCGACGACGTTGTCCTCAGCGCCATTATTGGCCGTGTTTCTTATGCCATTGTTGTTCTCAGATGTTCTGCCGCTGCCATTGTCCTGCTGTATAACAAATTCACAAATTGAGTCAGTAGGAGACGAAGCAGACGTCACGATGCTTGTCGCTACTGCAATCTCCACTTTGACATCTGGTGTGTTTGCTTTTGCCGAGGTCTTCTCAGTTGCAACGTCGCCCAATACCACCGTATGTGAGTTTAGATACGGTTGCTTTGGTGGTGGCCTTCGCACGATTGCCGCTCTTGCCCAGTTAAGATTTACATCCTCCCCTATTGCTGGAATTTAATTCATGCGTTACAATTTTTGTATTTTCTCTTCTAATTTAGATTCTAGATATCTAATTGATCTTTAATCGGATTCTTTGGAGTTCCATTGTTGATCTGTGAATCTTGAATCTGAGCCTGGATCTACAATTTTTGTTAGATTATATTATAAAATTTCACTTGATTTGGTTGCTCTGGATGCCTTAATTTTGTTGTTGAATCTAGAATGATATATGGATACATTTTTTTTTTTGAATTTGAGGTTGAAATTTTGGATTTAAATGCTCCTCTTCTTTAAAATTGATTTCACAAATCATTCTACTTAGCCAAACATTTAGAAGAGAATTATAATTTTTTTTCAAAAAAGTTTACTATGAATATAAATTTTTAATCCATTGATAAAATAAATAATTAAAATTTTAGGATCCTTCGCACCAACACTGCTAGCATAAATCATAAAATCATCATAATATTTGCTAATAGTACCAATTTGATCTCAAATTAAATTTGACAGACCTATTTTATCTATTTATAGAATTTTATTAATTAATAAAACTATCCTATTTAAACTATTGAGTCCATTTTTATTCACTATAATTAACTATTCTTAAATTAAGATAATATGACTTATATCTTATAGAAGTTACAAATTTAATAGTGATTAATTTCACACTTTATCAATCTCCTTATTCTCAAAATTTTCTATCACATCTCTAATTCCAAAGCGCTTCCCAAAAGAAAAGTTTCCCAACCTTTACCCCATCCCAACTCACCCTACTACACCCCACCTAGAGTCATGGCAATTTTACATCTCTCCACTCCATATGTAACCACTGTCATCTCATCCCATTTCACCCTAACTCAATTTCTTTTCACTTGCACCCTTTGTCTCATTTCTTTTCCTCTGCCTTCGTTGCTGGCATTAGTGAATAGAAGTGGTTTATGTTATCCAATGAAAATTCGTGACTCGGCTCATTTTAGATTCAGTGTACCTTAGTTCATTTTATTAAACAAGTTGAGTTTGAGTTTTTTGTAAAACTCATTAATGAAAAAGGTTAGGTTATAGGTTTTAAAAATAACCTATAAATTTTGTTGAGTTGATTTATTAAAATATTATTTTTGTAAAAATAAATTATTTTTATTTTGAACTATTTACTCGTATTAAGACCAAAACAAAACAAAATAAAAATGAATACTTAATACTAATGAATATTGTAGGCTTTTTTAATCTTTTGTTGAGATAAAGGTTTATGTATATGTATTATAAATATAGTTATAATATGAGATTAATAATTAATATATAAATAAATTATAAATTTTAGAATTCATCTATTGTCAATTTAAATTTTTTTTAAGTTTATTGTTTTGAGTTATAATTTATAAAATAAGATTTTCAAATAAGTTTGTAGGCATATTGAGCTTTTAAACAAGTCCAACTTGAATATGAGAAAAAGCCTATAAAAAATAATAGACCTAGACTTGGGCATATATATTCACAAGATTGATTAAGCTCGTCTAAGTTAAAGCTAAGCTCTGATTGGCTCATTTTCACCACTAGATGTCATTTATACTTCATCTACTGTCTTTACCTATGTTATTATGTTCTTACTTCCTTTACCCTATCACTATTGCTAGGTTTGTGCTCTAATTAAGTTTAATTATTTAAAATTTTAAATTTATTTTATTTTTTTATTATTTAACTATTAATTAACTTAATCAAATTTAATCTTTTTTCATTTTTAAATTTTAGTCATCACCACTCTTTTATTTTCTTAAATTTTTTTCTCAATTTTATATTTTTAACATTCTTTTTCTATTTTTTGTCTAGTAGTTATCTTCTCTCTATCAAAAGATCAATTTTAAATTTTATATTTTTTTATATACGTCTCTATAACTCTATCAATTTCATTGTTTCTCTTTTTGATACTTTTTGAACATTTTAATTCAAGTAATTATAGTTTAGGTATTAATCTAATTTTTTATTCTGTTCATGAATTTATATATTTTATTTTATTTTCAATTTAGTGATCCTTATTATTTATTTGTTTATCTTTCGTTCTATTTTATTATATATAATTATGTTACATATAAATTTCTAAAGTCAATTGATGAATTTATTTAGAATATATATTTTTTATTTTTAAAACTAATAATAAAAAAATATTTTAAAATAGTAATAATTGTTTGGTTACATATATAGAGAGACATTTAATCAAGTTGATAATGAAACAATTATTCAGTATTTTCAAAATATGAAAACAAGAAGAGAAGTACCTTCAAAATTTAAAGAAAAAAAGGTTAGCGACTAATGTAATTTTTGTTTTTTTTTGTATTCGAATAATTAATGTACACTTTTATTTTATTAAATTTGGATTAATATATCTTTTGATGGTAATGTATATTATTTTTGTCCCTTTAACATAAATTTTGTGGGTTCGTCACTATCCTCTACCATCATCACACACTGCGCGCGGCTTCCTCTATCTCCCATAATTTTTGTACACCTTTTTTTGTTATTGTTGTTGTTGACTTGTTGTTGCAGTGGTAACTATAGGTGAGGTAAAAAGTTCCATTGTTATACTATTATTGTGAGAGTGATCGTGACATTATCGATGGTAATGAGGGTATATAGCAGCAATAAGGTAAGGAAGGAGAGGCTCAGGTGTTGAAAGCGAGGGTGAAGGAGAAAGTGGTGGTAAAGAGATTGACGGAGGCCAAAAGTAACGATTAGGAGAATCAAAACAGGATAAACTAGTCAGGCCAATTTGTGTACCTAATTAAATAGACAGGTTTTTGCCACTAAAATCAAGCGTGTTTAAATTTTGGGTTAAATAGGTTAGCCTGTATAATCCGTAGATTTAGGTGGACCAGACTTAAACATGCATTTATTTACTTATTTGACAATCGTAGTAACAATAGTGGTGAAACAAATGATGAACGGTGAAAGAGGAAGAATTTGTGATGATAAAATAGGATCAACGGGGGGTGAGGATTGGAAGTGAGATTGATCAGGCAAGGATTAATGTGAAAAAAATAACTACTTATTGTTTCAAGATCCTGTAAATTAGGTTGATATTAGTGATTAGTGGTGGTGGTTAGGTTAGCTATACTAGTTGACTTACTTAAGATTAGTCAGTGATGCATAGATACTTTAGTGTGTATATAAGCATGCATCTATATGAGTAGTGTAGTCAATATTATATAGAATTATTTTTGGTGACTTATAACTTTTTTTGGTGACTAGTCAAAGTTATATAGAATAATCACATTGTTACATATCTCTCTGTTTGCTCTTCCTTAAGTGCGCATGTTATACTTATAAATAGAATGAATTCGAGAATGAAATTAAGATTAGAAAAAATAATTTAATAATTTTAAATATTTTTTTAGTGTTTGAATAATTTTATTAATCAAAATATATTTTTTATGATGTTAGTTTTGTTTTTTAATAAATAAAAATAATACTTTACTGTTAATTCAATCAAAATAGGAAAGAGCAGCAAAAGAGTTATATACATCCGTGACGGTGTGTTTAATTATAGAATATACCTTTGAGATTACCAATAGATCACATTTTGTACTATATAGTATATTGGTTTTTTAGTTTCGTATAACGGTCTAAATTAACAGTCTTATAGTTTGTGCTACAATTATTACTTTATTGTAGTATTAAATATGTTTATGAGAAGAAAAAATTAAATAACTGAATATTAATTTCTAACTCCTACAAGATGTTGAAATACTTCAAATTGTTTATGGTAGGAAAAGAAGTCCTAAAAAATATTTAAAATGACAGACATTTACAATTTTTTTTTTTTCGGTAGTAAGGGAGGACAAAGCCCCAAAACAAGAAAAACAAACTAAATCTCAACCTTGGAACACCAGAACAATCCAAAAATAAAACATAACTCAAATCAGGAAGGGGAACATCAAATATATGTAAACCAACAAGAAGTTTTTGTCCTTTTTTAGCAAGTAAATCTGCTACCATATTTCCTTCACGAAGAGTATGATTCCACATCACACTTTGAAGACGTCGGACAAAAATCCTAATATCATCAATGAGCGTGTTGCAAGGGTGGGCAGAAGAACAACCTTCTTTTATGAAGTTGATTGCTGACCAAGAGTCTGACTCTATTACAATTTTTTGAAACCCATTTGTATTTGCAATTTGAAGTCCTTTAATAACAGCCCATAACTCATGGCTCAGCATGAGTTATGGAGCAATTTTCAATATTGCAAGAGAAATCCATCACAAATCTCCCTAGGTGGTCTCTAAACACACCTTCACAAGCTGCATTGCTATTGTGGGCATACAAAGACCCATCAACGTTTAGTTTGAGGTAATGTTCCGGAGGAGGTTCCACCGAATTAGACGCTTTGATCTCACCTGATGTTTCTTGTGGTGAGACAATTGAGTCTCAAGATTTATGATCTCTTCACTTCTAGCTTTTATTGACAGGGAGACAGCGGCTGGTTGAGTAAGTTTTCCTTCGAAAATTAATTTATTGCGGGAGAACCAAAGAGCTGAGATGGCTACTCCAAACAAGCAAGACCACTCATCCTTCTCTGAAATGTTGCTGCAAATCCAATCCCTAGTATTCAGGTTGAAGAAATCATGAATTCCTCTTTGTCTTTGAAGCCGATACCAAACATCCTTGGCAAAGGGACAATCTCTTAATACATGTAAGGTTATTTCTTTGGCATTGGTGCATCTTGGACAAACATCTGTGTTAGTTAAATGTCTTCTTGCTCTTTCTGCATTTGTTAGGATTGCTTGATGAGCAACCAGCCAAAGAAATGTGCAGATACGTTCTGGACCTTTCCGATTCCAGATAAGTTTGAAAACTCGATCTAGAGGAGATTGAACCTCAGTGATTGACTTGTATGCCGATTTCAGGCTAAAACACCTGTCATAAGTGTTTGCCCAAGCAATGCAATCCGCTTTTTTCCATGGAGATGGAGGTTCCATGGCCATGATCCTTTTAACCATTGACTCCGGAAGCCATTCCTTTAACTTATCTTCATCCCAATCCCCTGAAACATTCAGGAAGTTCATTAGAGATGATTCTAAATCACCAAGAGAAATTACCTGAGTGGTGTGTTGTTGCAAGCTCCCCAAATTAGGCACCCAATTGTGCTCCCAAAATTTAATTTGAGATCCATCTCCGATACGCCAAATAGAGTTTCTTTCGACGTCATGCCAAGCGAATACAATCTCTTTCCACAAATTTGACATGCTACTCTTCCTATTGACTCTTGGTAGGATATCACTACGGCACTTGTACTTGGATCTTAGCACTCTGGCCCAAAGAGAGTCTTTATTAGCAATAAGACCCCATCCTAATTTCATCATAAAGGAATGATTAACATCCTTAGCATGTCTCAAACCTAGGCCTCCTGAGACCTTTGGTTTGTTGATCTTATCCCAACTAAGGATATGAACTTTCTTGGTCTGCTCTGTGTCTTCCCAAAGAAAATTTATGCATTTACGATCAATCAAATTACAAGTATTTGTGGGTAAAATAGTAGTTTGCATAGTATAACTAGGAAGAGAAGAAAGAACAGATTTCACCAAAGTTGTTCTTCCTGCCAGAGACAGGGCTGAGACTTTCCAGTTGTTGAGTCGAGAATTCATCTTGTTAATGACATTCTTGTAAGTATCCTTGGAAACTTTGGAATGTAAAATAGGAACCCCAAGATATTTACCCAAATCATCTGTCCTAGAAAAATTTAAAGAGTTGCTAATCTCCTCTCTTATAGTATGACCCACATTATTAGAGAAGAAAATCCGTGTCTTTTCGTTGTTAACTTTTTTACCAGAGATTTTACAAAATTCTTCCAGCACTTTATTAATAATTTTTGCTTGTTGCACATCGGCCTCCGCGAACAGAATCAAGTCAACAGCAAAACATAGATGAGATAAGACCGGCCCGTCTTTGTTTAGCTTGATAGGTTTCCAAAATTGATGATCACATGCTGCGCTAATAAGTTGGGATAATCTTTCTATACAGAGCACAAAAATATAGGGGGACATGGGGTCACCTTGCCGAATCCCTTTAGAGGGGGTGAACTCTTCTAAAACCTCCCCATTCCATAGAACCCTCATTTTTGCAGTTGTGATACAATTGCAGACCAAGTTAATAAAGAGTGGAGGTAGACCAATGTCCAAAAGAGTGTTCCTGATGAAACTCCATTTAATTCTGTCATATACTTTTTCCAGATCAATTTTGATAGCCATCCATCATTTCATGCCTTTTTTGCCTCTCATGGAGTGGATAACCTCCTGGGTGATGATGATATTGTCTGAGGTGTGTCTTCCAGGGACAAAGCTGGACTGAGTAGGCTTTACCAATTTTTCTATAACCTGTCGTAGCCTATTTGTCAGGATTTTGGTAATAATTTTATACGACACATTGCATAGACTGATGGGTCTCATCTGCTTGAGGTTCGTGATCGGCTCAACCTTGGGGATTAGCGTATCAAAGTTTCATTGAGCTCGCCAATGTCCTGAGGGTTCCTGAATATATTTTCAACTAGCCTGCATAGATCTGGTCCCACTATGTCCCATTTACTTTGGTAGAATATTGCTTGAATACCATCTTTTCCGGGGGCTTTGAGGCCGCTCATGCTAAAGACAACATTTTTAATCTCTTGAAGCGTCACAAAGCTACCAATACGCTGCATATCATCATTAGACAAGGTAGGAAAACCATTCTTAAGAATAAAAGGATAATCTGATAAGTTATAAAAAAGGCAAGAATAGAAAGATGTAGCCATATTTTCAAGAATGGATAAATCAGAAATCCAAACACCCTCATCATTTTGTAAGGATACAATTTTGTTTTTTCTTCTTCGAGCCATAGTTGATCCAAGAAAATATTTAGTGTTTCTATCTCCCATGTCAATCCATTTGCATCTTGCTTTTTGGTACCAAAGCATCTCTTCTTGATTGAGAATATTCTGATATTCTTTCCAGAGTCTCTCTTAAAGTTCTTCAAGGAAACTGTTGCTGTTAGAATTGAGGTTCGAAGTTATGCCTTGAAGCCGCCTAAGAATCTTACTTTTTCTTCTCTGGATATTTCCGAAAACATCATGATTCCAAGTCTTGAGGGTCTCTTGAAAATCATTAACTCCATCAGCCCAAGAGTTTTGAATCTTCCAATTTGTACGCACCATATTCTCAAAGTCAGGATGTGTTAGCCACGCCGCCAAGAATCAAAATGGCCTCTTCCTTCTATTAGGAGGAGTAGTAGGAGCAAGCTGGAGGAGGAGGGGACAGTGGTCAGATTTAAACATGGGGAGATGCTTAATTCTGGCCTCTAAAAACAGAATCTGCCAATCAAGATTACTCAAATCCCGATCTAACCTCTCTACTAGACTTCCTCTTTTCTAAGTGAAAGGCCACCCAGAATACCTGAGATCCATCAGGCCACATTCAGAAAGGCAGTTTTGGAAGTCAGGGCATGCTTTTCGATTATTATCAGTAGAACCCCCTTTCCTCTCAAAATCATGGAGTATAGCATTGAAGTCCCCTAACAAACACCAAGGCATATTATTACATGTACTTAGAGCGCATAAATAATTCCAGAGCTCCTTGCGAAGATTTTTATTCGGACTACCATACACAGCAGTAAAGGCCCAAGGCGCAATGTCTCTCCCAGTTATCTTCATGTGTATAAATTGCATATGGTGGTGTAGAATATCAACCTTCCAGGTTTTAGTATTCCATAGGCACCATATACCACCCGAAAAGCCTCTAGCCTCTTTAACAAAACACCCGTCAAACCCAATTTTTTTCCTAATTTATGTCCTCTGTCACCACTAACATGGGTCTCTAAAAGAACAATAAAATTTGCTTCATACTCTTTTTTAATATCTCTAATAAGAGTAGGAAAGGATTTACAGCCCACACCTCTACAATTTCAGACAATTAAATTCATTATAAATAAGTATAAGAAAAAAAAGAAGTCAATAAAGACTCAACTTACTCTTGGGTATTAACCCTTTCGGTAGCATTGGCCCTTTCCGGATTAACCCGAACTCCTTCCATATGGTGCATGCTGGATTCACCTATGTAGATATCTGGTGGCTTATCTAGCAGCATCTTACTTCTTTGGCCCCCTTCCACCATCTCTGACATCTCCTCATCTTGCCGAGAAAAGGAATTTTGATTGAGAAAATTGTTTCTAACCACAAAGGTTTCCAGAAAGTTTTTTGCCATCCTTGAAGTTTCGAACGCCTCGCTTTGCTCCTTTTGGATTCTCCTCATATCTTCCAACATCTCTCTCTCCATGGCCTCTTTTTCGTTATTTTTAAAATCAGAGCGTGACACCAAAGCAAGCTCTTTTGCCTTATCATTCAAACTAGTTGATGGATCTCCTACCTTATTTTTATTTTTGGCAATCTTATTTGAAGGGTTAGGCCCATTTTTTGAAGAAGGCCCTTTTTTGTTAGCTTGTGATTTTTTTTCTGCTCCTAGCCTAAGGATTTTTTTTTAATATGGTTCACCATAATTTGATTCTTGTGGGCTTTTTGAATACCTTTTTCTTTTAGCCCAATAAGCATGTCTTCACCATGGGAAGGCTCTTCATGCATCACGTTATTATGCTCTACATTAGTGCCTTCAAAATCTTCCTTATTTAAAGCATCAAATCTGGAGCCATTCTCGATAGGTTGGCTTTTATTAGTATTCTTCCTTTCCATAATAGTGTGAGCTTCCTTATTTAAGTATGATCCCTTAATTCCCGCCGCACTATTTTCATGTTTTCTCCTTACTTGCCTTCTTACCAACATCCACGGCCCAAATTTTGACGGGTCTTGATTATTTTTTTTGGAAAGATTTGATTCCGAAACTACTCCTTGATTGTTGCTTGGTTCATGATCGACACCGGAAACCTGAGTTATTTCAGTACCTTTCATCTCAGTAACGGTGTTAACTCCTATTCCTCTCATCTCTTCTGCGGTGTTACTTTCATGGTGATTGTTGTCATTGCTAACAGGGGATTCAAGGCAATGTTCTGCCCTATGACCATATTTTCCACAAGAAAAATAGATGAGGTATAAATCGTCATACTCAATGTTGAGAGTAGTTCCCAGGACAGAGATTCTAGGCACCAGCTTTTTTGATAGATCGATTTTCACGCATATTCTAGCAAATTTTTCGCGAGAGTGAATAGACGTTGTATGATCAATCTTTAACATGGTGCATATGGCAAAACCAACTCTTGATAGAAAACGATGATTATATAATTCAATAGGTAGGTTAGGAATACGGATCCATGCTGCGATTTTCTTGACTACGTTTTCGGTTGAAAGGAAGAAAGGTCTCCATCTTTGGACAATAAGGTAGTGGCCCGCGATCATCCATGGTCCTCCAGTAAGTGCATGTGAATAGTCTTCCTTCTCTGAAAAATGAACAAGAAAATAATCACGATCCATATCAATAACATTGATCTTACCTTTTCTGACCCAATCTCTATTGAGACATTGTTCCAAAAATCCAAGATGGACTCTCTTTTCCATGACTTTAACGATCAGCGCCGCGTGCCAAATTTTACACCATTCATCAAATTCTTCTTTAGAAACATGGATCATCGGACATGGATCAAAGGGCTTATCTCCTTTCGGCACCTCCTCTTCATACTTGTACCACCGATCTTCTGGGTCCGATGCATCTTCATCAACATCATCAAGAGCCTCATCCATGTCTGCCACCATGGACCAGTTGGGGTCAATAAGGAGTCCTTGTAAGATGTCTTAAGATTAGGTGAGATCTCAGAAGTATTTTCAACCCTCATATCCATGCTTTTTACGGGTTGATTTAGATCAACTTCACTACGGATTTTGACTTTTTTAGTGCTTCTTTGCATGAGGTCCTCCACTTGTGGAGGAACCCTAGGAGAGCGTTCTAGATTTTCCATCGCTCAGTAGTTAAATAAAATATAGATGGAGATTGGACATTTACAATTGAGTTACACTAACTTTTCTCTAGAATAGACACTACAAGAAAAAAAAATATCCATACATGAGATATTTAAAATAAAGAATCATATTATATTATATAAAAATTGTTTTTAGGGACTTAATGACTTAATAATGACATTGTGATGTGAATATATCATATATTTTCTTGCTAATTATATTATGTTGTCTTGTAACTATTGTTTAAAAAAACACAGAAAAATTATTTATTTAAATTATTTGCACTCTAAAATTATTAAATTATCTTAAAATAAAATTTTCTATTATTCTGTCTATTCATACTATATGAGATTTAGAGGTTCTAAAGTTGGACGTATTAACACTAAATTAGGAGTGACCTATAGAGCACTTCGATACTAAAGTTAGTAGTACTCTTAGAAGAGCTGTAATAAGAAAAATGTACTTGGTCTCTTGATTTTCCTTTCTCTTGTCTTATACCATTTTAAGGTATCCATTATGCATTTATGCCTTTTGATTGTACGTTTTGATAGCTTTCTAAGATGGTGAAAGTATATTGGGTGCTTAAAGGATCAAGGTAAATAATAGAATTGGAGATAATGTTGGGTTTCTCTAAAAAATATAGGTTTTTGAGCTTTTTATAAATTTATCATACGAACCCAAACTTTTGGTGATGTGCACAACATTACAGCTTTGCACTTAAACTTTTGTGTGCTCAAATCAATGATGATTTTTTCTTGTATGTGCTATTGAGTCTCAATAATTTTTATTATTTTTTTAAAGAAACTCTTATTATAGTCTAATATTTTTTTAATAATTCAACTAAGAAATATGAGTATGCAAATTAATTACGAGATATTTTATTCTTTTTAAAAATTAAATTACAATTTTTAATATAACTAAATTTAAGATAAATTCTAATAAAATTATTTTAGTCTTTTAACGGTTAATTATTTTTCATTTCAAATATAATCAAACAATTTTAATTAATTCTGTAGGAATAATTTAATCTTTTTTATATTAAAGAGTATTTTAGTACTCTAAATATAAATTACAAAAATATTTTAGTTTTTTTAAATTATATTTAAATTTTTAAATTCTAATACAATCAAATAGTATAGATTAATCTTATGATGATATTTTAATATTTTTTTCGAATTAACCTTCAAAGATTGTTTTATTCTCTTAAACATTAATCATATGAGTATTTTAGTCTTTTTAAAAATTTAAATTTATAATTCTTAGTATATATTAAACAAGTTTCATTATAAAAGCGTATTTTAATTAGTCATTTGAGATTAATCCTAACAAGGTTAATTTAATCTTTTAAAAGTTTAGTATAAGATTATTTGAGTCTCTTTTATATATAAAATTTATAATTTTTAATACAATCATACATTATAAATTAATAATTTCGTTAATTTAGTCTTTTTAAAATTAATGTTAAAAAGTTTTTTAGTCTCTTAAAATATATAAATTCTACGAAAATTTTTGTTTTTATAATGAAATTCAAATACTAATTTTTAAATACAATTAAACATCCTTAGACCTGAAGGGTTAGTATTTTTCAAAATTAATACTAAAAGATTATTTTTGTTTGAGTTTTAAAGATGATACTTTAGTCATTTAAATTAAACTAAAAAGTGTTTTATTCTTGTAAAAATCAAAATCGAATTTCTCATTTTTAATACAATCAAACAATATGAATAATTCTATAATAGTATTTTAGTTATTTTAAAATTAATTTTAAAATGTTATTTTGTTATTTAAAAAATTAATTAAGGATATTTTAGTTTCTTCAAAAGTTCAAATATAATTGATAATGTCATCAAAGCATAAGTTCTACACTTAATTCAATAATTACATGATAATATAATTGATATAATATTTTAATTATTTTTTAAATTACATATTGTATAAATATAGTTGGTCATTATATATTGTATAATTATATGTTACTTCTAATTTTGAAAAAATTTAAGTTTTAACTCTTATGCCATATTGGAGGGCTATATTTTTATAAAAAAAAATTAACATAAAAAGTCTCGATAATAATTTTTTAGATACTAATGAGTCAAAGAATGATTTTTAATAATTTTTTAAAATCGTTTATTGTTCTATTTTAAATTCATAAATTTGTAAATCAAAATGGAGGTATTCTATATTTTATTTGAATCTAAATGGAGTATTTTTGTTATTGACATTTATGTTTTAAAATTAATGAAGATTAACTTAAAAATAAAAAATGTCAACAATTTGTCTAAACAGTAAAACTTAAAAGTAAGAAATATCAATGATTTGTATAAGTAGTGGTATGAACGGGTAAAAGGTCGGTTACGAGTTATAACTCGGTAACGTATATTCATTATAGCTCGGCAACGTATATTCATAATCATAACCGATCACTATAATTAAGTCGGCATTCACCTCCTCCTTATAACGTCGGATATACGGATTAACGAGCGGACGTTATCTAAAAAACGGCCATTTGCGCCCGACCATATATAAGGCAAAGCATAGAAGCCGAAAAGGTACCCGCCACCTCGGTTCCAACTGCCGCGCTTTGCACTCAACTAGAAGAAGTTTACCGACCTATTCCGGAAGACGAGTTATACCCCGGTATCAACAGGTCAGAACATTTGGCGCTAGAAGGAGGGCCAGACACCAAAATTCCTTATGGCTGAGGTTCCTCCCCCTACCCCATCCGAACTTTTGAGGATGGTGACCGAGCTTCAACAAGCAAATCAGCGAATGGCAGAGGAAAACCAACGCATGCAAAATCAAATCGCACAATTGGAACAAGCTCGCCTGGAGCATAATAATGACAACCGCGAACACGGTAATGATGAACGGCGGTCGTTGTCAACTCACGTCTCCGACACACCACAGCATGAGAATGATGAGGAGCAACGGAATGAAGAGCACGAAGATGAGGGGGAAAACCTCGACAACTCTGTAGGACCATTCACAGCCGAGATAATGAACTTCCAGCTACCAAGACAGTTCACCCTGCCGACCACATTAACCCCATATGACGGGCTGGGAGATCCTAAACAGCATGTTAAAAAATTCCGATCAATCATGATTGTCAACGGTGCCTCTGATCCTATTTTATGCCGATGTTTTCCTTCTTTTTTAGATGGTCCTGCACTTGACAGGTTCTGTTCTTTGCCTGCAGATTCCATCTTGCGCTTTCAGGAACTAACCAAACAATTTGAGGACCATTTTGCAGCCTCGGCAATTTACCTCCACGACTCAGATTACTTAACAACCATCAAGCAAGGCTCGCAGGAGAGTCTAAAGGATTATATAACCCGGTTCACTAAGGTTGCCATGAGTATTCCGGATCTCCACCCCGAAGTGCATCTTCATGCCATTAAAAGCGGTCTCCGACCAGGAAAATTCCAAGAAACTATTGCGGTATCTAAGCCGAAGACTCTAGCTGAATTCCGCGAAAAGGCCAAGGGACAAATAGACATCGAAGAGCTTCGCCAGGCACGTAAGTCAGAGAAGCCCACCTTTAAAGACGACGAAAAAGCTTGGGATACCAGGAAGGGCTTCAAACCGGTCCCCCGTTACGAGTCATACACCCAGTTTAACACCAAGAGGGATGACATCATTAAGGAAATTCTGAATTCCAAATTGATCAAACCGCCCCGCAAGGCAGGAAATTACCCCGAGCCCAAAAACATTGACAAGTCAAAATACTGCACCTTTCACCAGAAGCACGGACACACAACCGATGAGTGTGTAATTGCTAAAGATCTCCTCGAAAGATTAGCTCGCCAAGGCCATCTTGATAAATTCATCACAGGCCATATGCAGAAAAGAGTAGCATCTCATTCCGAACAACCCTCAACAGGTCAGTCATCAAAAGAAAAAGATAAGGCCCCAGCTCAACCACGGGGGGTAATAAACTGTATTTCCGGAGGTTACGCCAGTGGTGGAAGCTCCAGTTCGGCCAGAAAACGAACATACCGAGCTATGTTAATGGTAGAAGGTGCTGATCAAAACTCAGAGCTAATTCCAGACGTTCCAGAGCTGACATTTCACCCTACAGACTTCAACACCAGACACACCAACTACGACGACCCTGTAGTCGTCTCTATCCAATTAGGCGACCTTATTGTTCGGAAAACATTGCTCGATCCAGGGAGTAGTGCCGATGTACTTTTTTTTTGCAACATTTCAAAAAATGAAATTGAGCACTAACATTTTGCAGCCATATTCAGGAGACCTCGTCGGATTCTCAGGAGAGCGAGTCCCTGTTCTGGGGTCGGTATGGTTGCAGACCACACTAGGTGAACAACCATTATCCAAAACACAGGACATCCAGTACCTAGTTGTAGACTGTTTTAGCCCTTATAACGTTATTTTAGGGCGACCTTTTTTAAACAAATTTGCTGCTATTGTTTCCACATATCACCTTTGTGTCAAGTTTCCTGTGCAGGATAATAGAATTGCAACCATACACGGCGACCTCCAGGAAGCTCGGCAATGCTATAACATAAGCCTGAAGCCTATCAAAAGAAACACTGAAGCTCGGATCAACTCAATTCAATCCGAGCAACCAATCTTGATGGAATTAGATCCAAGGGCCGATTTTCTTGAACGCCCTACGCCCAATGAAGATCTTCAAAAGATCGCCCTAACCGACGATCCATCAAAGTTCACATTTATCGGAACGTCAATGGACGACGAGGCTAAGATAAAAATGACAAATTTCTTACGTGCAAACGCCGACCTTTTCGCATGGACTTCAGGAGACATGCGGGGGATTAGTCCATCAGTGATAACACATAAGCTAGCTGTTAGTCCGGCGGCTCGACCAATCTCCCAAAAGAAGAGAAACCTCGGCGCCGAAAAACGATCAGCTTCCATGGCAGAGGTCAATAAGCTCCTGGAGGCAAAATTCATCCGCGAAATCAGATTCACCACATGGCTGGCCAACGTCGTTATGGTAAAAAAGAATAACGGTAAATGACGCATGTGCGTCGACTTTACTGATTTAAATAAAGCATGTCCAAAAGATGCTTATCCTTTACCTTGCATAGACACATTAGTAGATAATTCATGTGGATATGACACTTTAAGTTTTATGGACGCATATTCGGGTTATAATCAGATCCTTATGCATCCATCTGACCAAGAAAAAACAGCTTTTATAACTGAATACGGAAATTACTGTTATAATGTTATGCCTTTCGGTTTAAAGAATGCAAGGGCAATATACCAAAGATTGATGAACAGGATTTTTGACAAACAGATCGGCAGGAATATCGAGGTATACATCGACGATATGGTTGCCAAGACCAAGATCGGCCAATCACACATTCAAGACCTCGAAGAAATATTTGCTCAAATTAGGCAATATAGCATGAGGCTAAACCTTGAAAAGTGTGCCTTTGGGGTAAAAGGGGGAAAGTTCCTCGGATTTATTCTAACAAGTCGGGGAATCGAAGCAAACTCAGAGAAGTGTCAGGCAATACTTGATATGTGCAGTCTGAAGACAGCAAAGGATGTCCAAAGGTTGACAGGAAGATTAGCAGCATTGTCGAGGTTCTTACCATGCTTGGCCTTCAAATCTTTCAACTTCTTCCAGTATCTAAAGAAAAACACAAAGAGCTTTTCCTGGAATGAAAAATGCGAAGAGGCATTTCTGAGCTTGAAAAATTTCCTATCCAAGCCACCTGTCTTACAGAAACCAAAGCTCGGAGAACCCTTATACCTCTACTTATCTGTCAGCGAGATGACCATAAGTTCAGCCCTTGTTACAGAAAATGGCAAAGACCAGCAACCCGTATACTTTGTGAGCAAGACACTACAGAATGCAGAGCTTAGATATCCGAAACTTGAGAAGCTCGTTCTGGCGCTTATATTCTCGGCGAGGCGCCTCCGACCTTATTTTCAAAGTCATACAGTCATCGTCCGAACAGAGCATCCGCTGCGACAAATCCTCTCTAAACCCGAGCTGGCGGGGCGACTGACTAAGTGGTCAATTGAACTTTCCGAGTTCGATATACAATTCCAACCAAGGGGACCCATTAAGTCACAGTCTCTGGCCGATTTCGTAGCAGAATTTACAGGCACTCTACCAGAAGAAAGGGGTAAGTTATGGACATTATTCGTCGATGGAGCATCAAATCCTCAAGGAGCAGGAGCAGGAATACTACTAGAAAGCTCGGATGGTATAATCCTCGAACACTCTCTGAGGTTTTCATTTAAAGCCAGCAATAACCAAGCCGAATACGAAGCCCTCATAGCTGGGCTCAGGTTAGCCATTGATTTAAACATTTATGATCTAAAGGTTTACTGTGATTCTTTATTAGTCGTACAACAGGTAAATCAAACTTTCCAAACAAAAGATCCAATTCTCTCGAAGTATTTAAAAATCGTTCACACTTTATTGAACAAATTCTCTCACGTAGAAATTGTCCACATATCCAGGGAACAGAACCATAGGGCAGATGTTCTATCCAAACTAGCAACAACACAAGCACACACGGCCACGCTTTTACAATCAACCTTAGACAAGCCGAGCATTGAGTCGAGACAAATTCTAAACACCTTGACTAAAGACAGTTGGCAACAGCCTTATATTCAATACCTCCGCAGCGGAACTATTCCGGAGGAAATTGAAAATAAGGGTAAATTCAGAAGACAAGCTTCTTCTTTCACCTTGATTAATAACACTTTGTATAGGCGAGGATACTCTCGACCATTGTTGAAATGTTTAGACAGAACAGAAGCCGATCTTCTCTTAGCCGAAGCTCATGAAGGAATCTGCGGCATACACTCGGGAGCCCGAAGCTTGGCACAAAAGGCTCTACGAGCAGGATTTTATTGGCCGACAATATGGGAAGACAGTAAACATAAGGTCAGAACCTGCGACAACTGTCAGAAACACTCACCGATCATTAATATGCCCGCCGAACATCTCCACCACTCAGTGGTAAGTTGGCCGTTCAATAGATGGGGAATAGATATACTCGGCCCCTTCCCTACTGCTCCGAGACAGGTAAAATTTTTGGTAGTTGCAATAGATTACTTTTCTAAATGGATTGAGGCTCAGCCGCTTGCAAGAATCACCTCATCACAAATGATAAGTTTCGTATGGAAACATATAATTTGTAGATTTGGTATACCCGGCCATATCGTCACAGATAATGGTCGGCAATTTACTGATAGTACTTTCAAAGAATTTTTACAGAACTTAAAAATAAAGCAGCACTTCTCTTCCGTGGAACACCCGCAATCTAACGGCCTGGCAGAGGCGGCAAACAAGATCATCCTGCAGGCATTAAAGAAAAAGCTCGATAACGCAAAAGGCCTATGGGCCGAGCTTATACCCGAGGTTTTATGGGCATATAACACAACAACCCATTCAACGACCAAGGAAACCCCATTCAGATTGGTCTATGGATCAGAAGCAATGATTCCAATCGAAGTGTCCCAAGGTTCTATGCGGACATTAGCCGAAGACCATGACAAATCGAGGCAAGCAGAGCTCGACCTAATTGAAGAAATTAGAGAAACAGCAGCAGTTCGGCACAGAGCCCTACAACAGCAGGTGGGCCGACGATATGATCGGAAATTAGTTCCAAGAGCATTCAACAACGGAGACCTAGTACTTCGGAAAACTGAACAAGCTCGCCGGCCCCCTTCTCATGGAAAGCTCGCCGCCGCTTGGGATGGCCCATATCGAGTTTCTGAGGTACTAGGCCGAGGAGCATATAAGCTAGAGCAACTAGATGGCACGCAAATTCCAAGCACATGAAACATCAACTCTTTGAAACAATATTTCAGTTAAATAACAAGTATCTCGCCAGTACTCTTTTTCCCACCTTGAGAATTTTTTCCCCCACAAAGGGGTTTTTTCCTCATAGGGGGGTTTTAATGAGGCTGGTTAAACTGAAACAAACTTGTACAGGTATCATTCATTTTAATACTAATCTTCTGTTATATACATTCTATATGCCATTCACCAAATACAACGTTCCTATCAAAAAAGGAATAACTGATGAAAACAGTAAGTCGCATTATCCTACGAATGCGCAAACATAACAGTCGTTCGAGCCTTAAAACGGCCACATCAAAAAGCTAATTAGGCAAAATAATAAAGCCTAACCGACCAGTTCTAACCAAACTATTTCAGTTCACAAAATCAAAACATCAAAGCAAATCCAGAAAAAAAACATGAAACTTTTAACAAAGACAAAAATCAGTCGGCAAGGTTGTCATCCTCAAAGACTTCCTCGTCATCCACAAGTTTACCACCTCGAATTACTTTAGCAGGGTCCATGGCACCATAATCAC
Source organism: Arachis duranensis (assembly GCF_000817695.3). Classification (NCBI taxonomy): domain Eukaryota; kingdom Viridiplantae; phylum Streptophyta; class Magnoliopsida; order Fabales; family Fabaceae; genus Arachis; species Arachis duranensis. The sequence continues at coordinate 91,351,795 of NC_029774.3, read as the reverse complement.
CATCCGGAACAAGGAACTTCGCCTGGCTAACAGCTCGCTCGAAGCCTTCGGCGAAGGCATCTAAAATGTCACCTTGTTTGTTTTCTTCAAATTTTTTCATCTTCGCAGATAAATCGGTAAGCCGCTCATTTACACTTGAAAGATCATGTTCCTTTTCTTTCAATAACGCAGAAATCCTTTCATGGCATTCCTTCTCAACTTTAAGTTCAGACTCAGTGTCAGTTAACTTCTTCTTTAAGTCTTTAGCACTAGACTCACTCAATACCAATTCCTCCCTCAGCTTAACAATCTTTGAAGCCTCAGACAATCCCTTCTTGTGTTTTTTCTCTTGACTACGGCCAATACTGGCCAATCGAAATCCTAAAACCTGAAAAGCAGAAAAACACCATCATGCCAGAAGGAGTGCACAGATCACCATGAAAATAAAAAAAAAACAAAATAAAACAAAAAACACAGTACCTGCAAGTACTGATCAATACCTAGATCCCCTACCGCTTCCACACGATTCTTATCAGTCTCAGACTGAACAACTTCATCGGCAACAGCACTAAAAGGAAATTTCTTACACCAAACAGAAGAACTTTCTTCCTCCTCATCAAAAGAATGCAATTTCTCCTGCCTTAAAACAAAATTTGGCAAATCGTCCAGTTGCAATCTTTCCCCTTCCGACCCCTCATTTTCAGCAACAGCATCCGACTTCCTCTTTTTGAAAACAATACTCTTCTTCTTCGGGGGCTGATCCACCTCCGTCCCACCATCCGCTTTCTCGACATTTGACGAGGATCCCTCAAAATTCTTGCTTTTGAACCGAGACCTCAAACTGGAAGCAGTCACTCCAGGGAAGTTACCAGCTGTAAACACCCATAAGGAAAGGAGGTTAACAAAACTTAAACAGTTCTAAATAAATATCATAAAAGATAACCGCTAAAGTTCCTCACCGAAATACTCTAATACTACAGCTTTATTTTCTTCCCACGATAGAAGGTCAGAAACAGAGATTAGTCCCCCTTTGTCAACCATCTCAATCAAAAATGAGATTATACATTCATTACGACTATTGATAAGATCAGGACCCAGAATATGCTGCGGATGGCAACACCAGTAAAGCGGGAATTTTTCCCCCAAATTTTCGTCTAGGTAAAACGGAAATTCCTCATTAACAGATTTAACTTTCAAAAACATTTCTTTGAAATCCTTGAAGGATGATTTATACAGTTTGAAAATAGAAAATCCAGGGGTACTGTTTAAATTAATCCATAAACCTTTCCAAACACCTTTAGCTTGAAACAGAGAAAAGAACAGTTCCAAATCCGGTTTTATTTCGAGAAAATCCATTAAACCCTCAAAACATCTGATAAAAGCCTACCCATTCGGGTGGATTTGGGATGGAGCACAATTCAACTGTTTCATTACACTACACTCAAAAACAGAAAACGGGAGTTTAACTCTCAGTTCTTCAATCAGGCAGCTATAAACATAAAAATACTCAAAACCATCCAATCTGTGAAAAACGCGGTCTGAACGGCTGCATGGCAGCAGCTCTATACGAAACCCAGTTCTCACTACCCTACCCACATTTATCCTCTTCACACTCTCAACATCAGAAAATAGCGAGGCGCGTATGTGAACATCCTTGTCAACCCAGTCATATTTCTCAGAATTTTCAGTTGGAGGTAATACATTTTTCTTCTTTTCACTCATTTTTCACAGATATGACAAAGCAAATTACCAAAGATAAAGAAAGAAGAAGGAATTGAACTAACCTCTTCTACTCATTCTCACTTAAAAGCTCCTGTCTTCAAAACTTAAAGCAGAGTGTTTATGAAAGCTTCAACATCAAGAACAAATTTAATTAACTTTTTAGTTCCAACATTCAATCCTGTCCACACGTTCTAAGATCACCCCAACGGTCCAAGATAAGCGTTGGAAGTTGAACCAAGTAAAACATTAATTTAACACACTCACCAATAAAGCAAACTGTTACAAACTTATAATAATAAAAAACAAACTTTTCAAGTGCCAGGGAGGAAATCTGATAAGACACGTTGAGCTGGGGGTTGACTGTACCGAGCTATTACTCGCCAAACAAAGCTCAACCTGTTCTCCTCAGATCAGGCCAAGCTTGGGGGCTGTGGTATGAACGGGTAAAAGGTCGGTTACGAGTTATAGCTCGGTAACGTATATTCATTATAGCTCGGCAACGTATATTCATAATCATAACCGATCACTATAATTAAGTCGGCATTCACCTCCTCCTTATAACGTCGGATATACGGATTAACGAGCGGACGTTATCTAAAAAACGGCCATTTGCGCCCGACCATATATAAGGCAAAGCATAGAAGCCGAAAAGGTACCCGCCACCTCGGTTCCAACTGCCGCGCTTTGCACTCAACTAGAAGAAGTTTACCGACCTATTCCGGAAGACGAGTTATACCCCGGTATCAACAAGTCAGAACAAGTAGTAAATTAAATCAGACTAATTCGATTTACTGTGTATATGCTGAATCAGTATTAAATCTAATTAAACTAATTCGATTTAGTGTGTTACACGCTTCTCAACAATAAATTAAAACAATGCAAGCTATGTCAATTTAATACTGAGCATGCTAAATCAAATTCATTTGATTCGATTTATATTTAAATAGCATAAATCGAATCAAATACATCAAACTATTTAAGACACGACGTGTAACCAAAATTAGTTTATAACATTTGTGTAATTTTCAACCTCAAATTAACCCAATTATCTAGAATAATAAACATAATAATACCAATATCTTTTTACTTATTAGTTTTAAAAAATATATGAATAATATAAGCTGATATTTTTTTTGGTAGGAAAACAATAATAAAAATTATTAACCAAGTTAATTGCATAATAAAAAAATATGGAGAATTTTTTAACTAATAAAAAATAAAATTACTATTTTTTCATGCTACAATTTAAAAAAATAATAATAACCAAACTTTTAGTAAATTACACATCAAATATTATTATTTACATACTATATATATATTATCAATCATTTTAAAATAATTAATTTATATTCATACTAAATAATATTTATTTACGATTATAATTTAAATTCTTGTGCAAACCACGGAAAATAAACTAGTTTTATATTAAGAATGCATGGTTGGTTAATATATTTTTTTATTAATTTTGGAAGGACTAAAATTAAATTTTGATCGATATATAGATAACCTATTTAATAAATTAATTTTACTAAATACATGTTTATCTCAAAAAAAACCCACATATTTCTTTTACTAAATTTACGTCTTAAAATTATTAGTATAATTGGGCCATTTTTTAATTTATTTACTATAATTTTACTAACTTAGAGGTCATCTATGCAATATAAAAAAATAGTGAAAGAAATTATCACAGCCACAAAAATAGCATATTCTCTTTAGACCTTAAAGAACCACTTTATACTTTTTCCACCATAGACAAATTCTACAATTTGATAACTTTCCAAGTTTAATAGCTTTGATTCAATGAACATTACTTTTAGTAACATTTCAATCTTGTCCAGCCTTTTTGGATTAGTAGGATGTTATCTACTTAAGATACTAAAATTGGATTTTCTCCCGACTAATGAAAATGAGATATTAATTTTTTATGAATCTATTTTCTCGCCAAAATGAATGCCCTATTTTTTCTTCTAAGTTTATTTTACAAAAATATCTTTATTATAATTATACTATAATTAGCATTTAAGTAATAATGCATAATTATACTAATTTAGAAAAATATTTTTATTTTTAAAAAGTACTATTCTCATCTATGAAAGCACTATTCTCTCTTCTAAAATTATTTTTAGAAAAATATCTTCATTATAATTATATTACAATTAGCATTTAATGAATAATGCATAATTATACTAATTTAGAAAAATATCTTTATTATAATTATATAAAATAATCTACTTAATATACTAAAATTAAATTTTTCCCTAACTAATGAAAGTAAGATGTCAATTCCTCATGAATTTATTTTCTTTTCAAAATAAAAGCACTATTCTATCTTCTAAATTTATTTTAAAAAATATCTTTATTAAAATTATATTATAATTAGCATTTAATAAATAATGCATAATTATACTAATTTAAAAATATCTTAATTATAATTATATAAAAAAATTAAACATAAATTTATAATTCTAATTGCTATAAATACTGACATTCATAGTGGTAAATTGATATTGCAATAATTAATTTTTATAATTATTTTTGTACTGCTAAAGACTATATATAGTGTTTCTTTGTGGTTAGTGAGTCTAAATCTAAGAATCAAAGCATTCTTTTTTTCTAATTTGTTATTCTTCTTTGATTGGGCAATTGTTTCTAAGAAACTTTGTAGGTCAAGTTCAAGTCACATCCCCTCCACGTTTTCTACATTTGTCTGAAAATATTCGAAGTGGAGCATATAATTTAGGTTTAGTCTTGAAAAATTTGTGCCAACCTTGAAGATGCAATTCAAAGATTGGTACTATATTTAAATTTTCTTCTCTTAAGCTTTTTGTATTCAAAATAATTTTATAACATATTGTGATTTTTTTTTTCAAAAACTACCGGCCTACTGGTGCATTAATGTAATGTCACTGAGGAGAATAAAAGTCAATTTAATTTGACAATTTTAACAAGAAGATAGTCTGAATTTGTACGAATTCTAAGTGTTCGATCTTATGATGTTATTTCGGTTGGTTGTTACGAAAATGACTCTAATCTATACGTATCTAAGGATTAGAATAGATTAAATATTATTTAAATAATTTAGCTCTAATATTGGTAATTAATTAAATTAGTTTTAGAGAAATTTAAATTTTTATCTCAATCTATATGTTATGACTATTCTTTTTGGATATGTTATTTTTAAACTTTTTAATATGAATTTTTTTAAAAATTTATTTTTTTTGGATATATGTATCACCTTTTTTATATTTTAAATTAGTAATGCAATTATTAAGAGAAATGTAATTTATCAATAAATTAGAATGATTCAAAGTTTAACTATATTGTATGGACACAAGATTAATTGATTAAGATTAAAGCGTAAAAAAAAAGAGTCATAATACGTGATTTTATTTTCTTGCTAATATATAAAAATATCACCATTTAAAAAAATTGTTAATCATGCATACAAAAAGAGATTAGAGAATATGTATGAATATAAAAAATAAAAAATTATTATTCGATTGTAGAACAAAAAATAATCATATATATATATATATATTAAAAAATAATCATAACAAAAAATAATTAATATATGTGACTTAAACTTTTATATGTATAATCTACTTAATATA
>NC_029774.3:91346099-91346352 GCF_000817695.3 Arachis duranensis | reverse complement strand
AAATTAGTATGATTTATGAATATTATTATGCGTATGATGGTATTAATAGAATAACAAAATTATTGAATGATTGTAAGCTACAAAAATATTTATAATAAAAAAATAATTAATATATGTGATTTAATATATATGTATATTTAAATAAGAAAAGATTTAAAATTATTTAAATAAAATAAATAAATATGTCCTACAAATAAAAAAAATCATTAACTAATCGATTAATATATACTGGTAGTATAAATAAAAAATTATT
>NC_029774.3:91336146-91346061 GCF_000817695.3 Arachis duranensis | reverse complement strand
TAAAAAATTATTAAATAAAAAAATAGTATGTTTTCAATTTTGGGAATAAAACATAAATAATTATAATATAATAATTTGTTTAATTATTAATATTTATAATTGTTATTTTAAATCATAAATTTAGAAAAAAAAGTAGATTAACGAAAATGATTAATAACTATATTAGAATTAATACATATAACATTAGATTAAGAAAAAATAAACACATAACATGTTATTTTTTTATTAATCAAATTACTACCATTCAAATTAATTTCAATAAAATAATTTAAAATTATAATTTCAACTTTATCACGTGCATATTACGAATTATTGAACAATTTATTATTATGTACATGACACGGATTATTAAAGAATTTCTCGTGTATTTTTTTTCCAAAATAAAAATACTATTTTTACTTATAATTATTATTCTTTATCAATTCTTTCATTTAAACACTAATATTATTTATTAATTTTTTTATTTCTCACATTTATTAAAAATTTCTTTTCAATATTTTAGGTATTAATTGTTGTTATTTAATTAACTTATTTTAGGTATTTACTTATTAAAATTTTAGGTATTAATTATACCTCAATTACAATATTAAGACTTTGAACATAATTTCAATTTAATTTTGGACAATATAATATATATATGATATTTTAGGTATTAATTATTATTTATTAACTTATTTAGGTATTTAATTATTAAAATATTACATATTAATTATATTCAATTTATTGTGTTAAGACTTTAGATATAATTCCAATTTAATTTTGGACAATATCAGAAGCAAATATATATAATATTAAATTAGAAGAATAGATTTTAATTTTACATATAAATTAGAAGAGTAGATTTTAATTTTACGTAAAATAATATAATAGATATAGAGTATAAATAAATTTACTTGACAAATATAATTATTCATAGTGTGATATTTTATTACGATAATATATCTTTGTGTATTGACTCTTTATATATATTAAATTTAGAGTTTCTTTGATCTAACACTGTAATGAAAGAATGACAAGAAAAAAAAAACATGGAAACATTCCAAATATAATTACCAATAATTTTTTTAGTTTTTAAATATATTATTTATTTTATTTATTTAGAGTAATAACTAAATTTATTATAACTATAGTCAAATTATCTTTAAACTATTAGTATTATTAGTAAATTTTTAAAATTTTTGACATATTATTAGTATATATAATAAGCAATAGTAAATTCTTTTCATGTTTATCATTTAAAAAATTTATAATTTTCACATAGTCTTTATTCTATTTTTTTTCGATACCTAATGACTATAAACTACGATCCTATCAATAGTATCACCTATAGTAAATTATACAAAGAGAAAGTATGAAAAATAAAGATAAGAATTATAAAGATATAGAAAGTCCTATTCAAGTTTGACAAGTGCAAGACGGTTTATATAGAAATAGTTCTAATAGATGATAAGATTAGTTGATTCATTTACTAAATTTTTTTAAGTAATGCTAAGTTCAATTTATAAATAGAGTTTAATTTTGATGCACTAACAGTGTAAAATGTTTTATACAGTCGTGCAATCAATTCATTTTTTTGGATGACCATTCACGCGGTCAATGTGAAAGGTATTTATTTGTATTGATGTGTCATTACGTAATTGGATGCACGTGTAAAACTACTTTATACTATTAGTGTATCAAAACTAAATTCTTATAAATATTTGCAGTTCATATTTTAAGTTAATTTTATAAGTACGACACCATTTCACAAGTCAAAGACAATTCTTTTTAATAGCTTTGTAAATGCTAATAGCTTTTATATTTAATTTATTTTGTAATACGATAAAATTCATTGTTCAATTAAGAATTATTTGACAAAATATTTGAGAATGAATTGGTAGAAAGGAAGGTCTATATCTTCTCAAAATTTGATATTGAGAAATCAAGCGGAATATATCTTCTGACTGTACACACATGCAAAATATCTTTTAAGATGGAGTCACGTATAGTACATACGGTTGATGATCGTAAAATTCCGGATAATCATTTTAATTTGCTTGCCCATGCTGATATATTGAAACAAACAAATGAACGATTCTACTTATTTGGTACATAATTAATTTATATTAATCCATACAAAATTATTTTTCTTTTGATTTTAAGTTTTGCCAAAAAATTGTATAATAGCATCATTTTATCGATAACAACAATTTTAACAGTTCATTTATGAAAATATTTGAAATTGTATTGTGACTTTTTTTTAAAAGTATATCCTTTTATTAGTATACTATTGTGAGTTTTATCGTTTAATATAAAATAAATCAGTAAATTCCTTTTATTTTATACACGTATGAAGTTATAATTTCTTATATTATTCACTCATTTGTCCTTAATTTGGTACTTTTAATTCAATTTTTTTGTTCAATTAGATGTTATTGGATTCTTAACTAGAAAAGAAAAACTTATATTATGATTAAAAATAGAGAGAAGTGACCAGTACATTGTGATTGATCTTCATGATTTGCAGTATGTAAAATTTTAATTGAATATTTCTTTTGGTAATAATTATGTGTTGTGGTGCAATTTCTTTTTTTCTTTATGTATTACTACTTACTCTCTTAATTCTCGCTTTTATTCAAAAATGAGAAAAAAATAAGATATACATTATGAGATCAATTTACAATCCAATTACTTGATCATCTATGTGATCATCAAGCAACTGTTACTTGATCATCTATGTGATCACCAAGCAACCAAATACATAATTTATTCTCTAATTTATAAAATTTAACAAAGACATTAATAAACATATTGATTTCGTATTTATTTATATATTTTATTTATTTATGTTATATTTGTAATTATATTATATCTATTTTTATCAATATATTTTTTTTAAAAAATACCGTTAGTGTTAGCACATGGTGTATTAAATAAATTAAATGATAGAAACATGTAATTGAACAAGGAATACCAACGCGTGATTATATATATACAAAGGAGTGTCAAAAACAGGAATATCAAGACTCAAGATCCGGCTGCGAAGATAACCGGTCCGAGCATAGCAATATTTACATATGATAAAAATAAGGAAAACCCCAAGGAAACCCAAAGGGACACAAATACATAAAACCTATTCTCCAAAATCTCCCATAAGAGGAGTCATCACAGTTGTATTATTTAATGGAGATAAACATATCTAATCAAAACATATAAACCAAAACATAGCCCCGAGAACAAAGGATCTTCGCAATAATAGAAGTCTCCAGCATGCCTCAGCGGGAAACCTCACGTCCTGCATCTAAAAACCACAAAATCCGCATGGGTGAGAACCAGAGGTCCCCAGCATGGTAACAGCTTCCACATATATAATACATAATAATAGCGGAAAGCCGAAGGCAATCCTAGAACTTCCTCCATATAATATCAAAGCTTATAAACAGGCTAAACCATAAAGGGCATCTGACTAAAGATACTTCAGTCTAACAACCATATAAGGGTATCTGACTAAAGATTCTTCAGTCTAACTAATACTTTCCTTTCCAATTCCTTCTCACCTCCCAACCACTAGCAGGAGTATAATGTAGCAAACACAGTTATATCAGACAAGGAATATACAAATATGGACAAATAAGGCAGTTAGACAATTAGCAAGTAATATGCAGTCAAATAGGTAATCTCAAACAATTCACATAGTATGCATATGATGAATGCCTATCCCTAATGGCTGATGATATCATCTGTCAGTTATAGAGCCATCCCGACAAGTCCTGGTAGCTAACCATTGGACTGTCCCTCTGTCACATGATCCATATCCATCACCCTCACTGGTGAATATTTATCCATCACCATCACTGGTGAATATTTATCCATCACCATCACTGGTGAATATTTATCCATCACCATCACTGGTGAATATTTATCCATCACCATCACTGGTGAATATTTATCCATCACCATTACTGGTAAATATTTTTGGGGGTGAGCTCGTCCGGGAATTTCACAGTGCCCGGCCACCCTGACGACATAGGGTCAAAAGAGCTTCAAGTCTCGACCTGGAGCACGTGGTGGCTAGCCACTGCTTTTTCCCAGGGAAACTCTCATCTTCGATAATGGAAGTGCAACTTTCACAATTCATTCAACAGCATATATATGCGTTTATACATAGCCATAATCATGGCCCCGCTGTAACATGGCAATAATCCAGCCATCCGGCTCACGGTTAAATCCATAACCAGCCGTTTCATCAACAATTACAGCCTTTCGGCCCATGGCATAACAAGCACTTCCACCACCATCCTCCGCATCTCACATATTCATGCTTGATCCTCATTGATCATCCATTTTTCCCTTGCTTCACTCACAAGTTGCCACATTCACTAGCCCTTCTTCTTATAGCTAGACATATCATAGTGATTTAAGACATAAGTGGTGAGATCGGAGGCTTAGAAGTATGAAATTTGACTTTTAAAACTCAAAAATCAACTTTGGGATGAAAACAGGTCCACGCGTACGCGCACTCCACGCGCACGCGTGGATGGCCTCAAAAACTCATCGACGCGTAAGCGTCATGCACGCTAACGCGTGGATTGAAAAATAGCCAAGCGACGCGCACGTGTCAACCACGCGTACGCGTGGGTACTCTCGTGCCCCAAGCACAAAACTGGCACAGTTTTGGCATAACTCTCTGGAAAATGGCTGGGCATTGGGTGCAGCACATCGGCGCGCCCGCGCACATCACGCGCACGCGTGGATGGCGCTTTCGAGAAGAATGGCGCATACACGCCAAGTGCGCCTACGCGCGGGGGGTCATTCTGCTAAAAATTTTTCTAAGTTAAAAGCTGCAGAATTCACAATTTTAAACCCCAATCTTCCAACGGACATAACTTCCTCATTTTAAATCATTTTTCACCCGTTCTTCGAACGACATGGACATCCCGAATCCAATTTCATTTCTCAATAGATTTGGCACAAAACAGAGATCCGTAGTCCAAGTTATGTCCCGTCAAAGTATGCCCAAAAACCATATTTTTCATAAAAACCACAAAGTGCTATTTTCAAACAGGCCATTTTCAACTCTTTTCAAAACCAATCAAAACATGCCAATTTCGTCCCTTTTCTTTGAAATCAATCAATATATATCAAATTCAACATCAAGCCTCCTCAACTCACACATTGACACATTACCACAATTTACAAAATCACTATCCCATCATTTTAACCCACTTCACCCAAGTGGCTCAAACTCAAACATATTGACATATCATATACTCTTCCTCATGCTAATTCTCAACAACACCAATTCCAATAAATCATCATTGTACACAATCAATATCATACTCACCATCAACATGGTTTAACCCACAATTCAACTATAACCAATCATCAAGCATATATCACAACATGCATATTTCTCATACATCATACCACCAAGGCATCAATAATCATCATCACATATATGACCACATAATATATCTCAATCATTCAACAACATCAACCATTCAATGCCTATCTTAGGGCCTCTAGCCTAAGTATTTCCTACCACATTACATATTAGATACAGGAAACCGAAACCATACCTTAGCCGATTTCCCAAACTCAACCGGAGCACTTCCAAATTACTTGTCCACAAGCTCTCAAGGCCTCAACACCTCCAAGAATAGATTTTTCACCACCAAATCCCTTTTTAAGCTTTTCAATATCACCAATCAAGCTCCAATATTCACACATACACAACCTAAGCCACAATCATCATACCCATACACAACATCTCAATACCCAAACATCATAGAATCAACAAATTACACTAGGGTTGAGAATCTTACCATACCCAAGGTCCAAGGAGACAAGATTAACCTTCTCCTTCAAGAGAGTTGGGTCCTATAACATCAAAGAGCCCAAAATCTAAACATTTTTGCTCATAAAACTCGAAAACAAGGCTGGAATTTCCAAGAGCAAAACGTGGCTTACCTCAAGATTAATTGTATGGGTTTTGTAGAGCTCTCCGTGGTGAACACATGGCCGCAAACAGTGCGGCAATCGGAGCTCTAGATCAAAAGTTATGGTGGTTTGAAGATCAAGTGAGAGAAAGAACCTGAGAGAGTGTTCTTCCCTCCATGGTCTCCATTTTCAGCATGTGAGTGTGTTTAGTGAGGAGAGAGAATGCTGAAAACTAGGGTTTTGGTCTAGTTATGTTGGGCCAAGGGCCCACTTTGGGTCCGGTTGGCCCGGTTTGGTCCGTTCGGTCCAATCTTGGTCCGATTTCTATAAAATTGGTACCGAAATTCTTGTCTCAGTCTCCTCTATCACATTTAGTCATAAAAATCACATTTTGGGCTTTCTAGAATAAATTCTCATTTATGGGTTAATTAGCCGTTAATTAACCAGGTTTTACATTCTACCCACCTAATTGGGAATTTTGCCCACAAAATTCAAATGCAATTACCTGAGAATAAATACGGATAATCTGTTCGCATCTCCGACTCGAGTTCCCAAGTGTGTTCCTCAACACCGCCTCAATTCCATGCCACTTTGACTAATGAAACCTCTTTTCCACGCAACCGTTTGATACTAGTATCATCGATTCTGACCGGAGTCACTGGAAGCGTCAAATCTTCCCTTAACTGAACCGACTCAGGTTCTAACACATGGCTAGCATCAGGAGTGTACTTCCGAAGCTGCGACACGTGAAACACATCGTGTAGATTCGAAAGATGAGGTGGTAGAGCCATCCAATACGCCACTGGCCCAATCCTCTCCAGGATCTGAAATGGACCAATGTATCGAGGATTCAACTTCTTTGCCTTAATCGCCCTACCTACTCTCGTGGTAGGAGTAACATTAAGGAAAACATGGTCTCCTTCCTCAAATTCTAAGGGCTTCCGCCTCTGATCGGTATAATTCTTTTGACGACTCTGCGCCGTAAGCATCCTATCACGGATTTTCTTGACTTGTTCAGTAGTCTCAGCTATCATTTCTGGCCCCAACAAGCTTTTCTCTCCAGCTTCATACCAACATAGCGGAGATTGACATTTCCTCCCATACAAGGCCTCATACGGTGCCATTTCGATGCTCGCATGATAACTATTATTGTATGCAAACTCCACTAATGGCATATACCGATCCCAACTCGCCGGTTGGTCCAAAACACAAGCTCTCAACATATCCTCCAGTGTTTGGATTGTCCTCTCGGATTGACCATCTGTTTGAGGATGGTAAGCCATGCTCAAGCTTAATCGAGTTCCAAAAGCTTTCTGAAATGCACCCCAAAACCTTGAAGAACATTGCCTTTAAATCATGGTACATCTTAGTACTTCCCGGGTGAATGGAGAATCCGCTTTTGTGTGCCTCCTTTAAAATATCTTGCCTCAAAGTGCCAACATCCGGCAGAATGATCCTACCCTTGAATCTCCATAACCCATCTTTTTCTTCCGACACTCTCCATTGTTTTCCTTGCTCAATAGCCGGTAACACCTTCCATAACGCTTCATCATTTTGATGAGCCTTTAGGAGTTCGGACTTAAAATCACTTGAGATCTCTAATCAGCTCAAACACAAAGTTCCGGATACTTCTCGAGCACCAATTTTTAGACTCTCGAATCCCTTGAGCAACGTCTCCTCTTGAAGCATCATCCAAGCCGCATATAATGACTTTCGACTTAATGCATCCGCCACTACGTTCGCCTTTCCCGGATGGTAATGCAACTCAAAGTCGTAGTCCTTCAACAATTCCATCCACCTTCTCTGCCTCATAGTAAGCTCTTTCTGATCAAAGAGGTACTTCAAGCTCTTACGATTAGAGAAAACTTGGAACTTAACCCCATAGAGGTAATGCCTCCACACCTTCAAGGAAAACACAACCGCAGCGAGTTCCAAATCGTGCGTAGGGTAACTAACTTCATGAGGTCTCAACTGTCGTGAGGCATACGCCACCACATTACGATGCTGCATCAGCACGCACCCTAGACCCTTTAATGAGGCATCACAATACACCTCAAATGGCTCATTCGGCTCGGGTAACACTAACACAGGTGCAGTTGTCAACTTTTTCTTCAATGTCTGAAAGCTCTCCTCGCACTCAGGAGTCCAAACAAACGGAGTGTCTTTGCGGGTTAACGTTGTCATTGGCAAAGATATCTGTGAGAAGCCCTTGATAAACCTTCGGTAATAGCCAGCTAAACCCAGAAAACTCCTTATTTCTGTTACGGTGGTTGGTTGCTTCCAATCCATCACAGCCTCCACCTTAGTTGGATCTACGGCTATTCCCTTCTTACTCACCACGTGACCCAAAAACTTCACCTCATTCTTCCAAAACTCACACTTCAATAGTTTTGCATAGAGTTTCTTCTCCTTTAGAATCTGCAACACGGTCCTCAAGTGTTCCGCATGCTCTTCTTCAGTCTTGGAGTAAATCAGTATGTCATCAATGAAGACAACAACGAATTTATCCAGAAACGGACGGAAAACTCTATTCATGTAATCCATGAATACCGCAGGAGCGTTCGTTAACCCAAAAGACATTACAGTGTACTCGTAATGACCGTAACGAATCCTGAAAGCGGTCTTAGGGATATCCTCACCCCTCACCCTTATCTGGTGATAACCGGATCGCAAATCGATCTTGGAGAAAACTCCAGCTCCTTGTAACTGATCCATGAGATCATCAATTATCGGCAATGGGTACTTATTCTTTATTGCAACCTTGTTCAGCTGCCTGTAATCCACACAGAGCTGCATACTCCCATCCTTCTTCTTCACCAGTAACACTGGAGCACCCCACGGAGAGACACTTGGTTGTATAAAATTCTTTCCCAACAAATCCTCTAACTAAGACTTTATCTCGTTCATCTCTAACGGTGACATCCTATAAGGAGCACTTGAGATTGGTCCCGTCCCGGGCACCAATTCAATAGCAAACTCAACCTGTCGGTTAGGTGGAAACTCATCAATATCATCGGGAAACACTTCCGGAAACTCACACACAACCAGAATCTGTTCCAACCTTTGATCATCACCCGAAACGCCCGCGGTTAACAACATGATACCCTGACATTCGGTTCTGGAACAGTTCACCATCATCGAATTCAAGTAATAATTATTCACCACGACCGGCCCTTCAGTATCTTCCGGCATAAAGTACACCAACTTTGTAGAACAATCTAGCAAAACATGGTTCTTAGATAACCAGTCCAATCCCAAGATAAGATCAAGACCGATCATCGGCAAGCAGACTAAATTATGAACAAAATCACGCTGCTTGAACCTAAAGAAAACTTCCGGGTATCCTAGCCTAGTTACCATGGCTTCATGGGTAGCATTGTACACTCTTAGATAATAACCTAAAGTTACAATCTTCAGTCCTAACTCATGGGCTTTCTCAAATGCAATGAATGAATGTGATGCTCCCGAATCAAATAAAGCATTTAAAGTTTGACCAGCCATTTCACAGTTACCTCTAATGAGTGTCTCAGATCCCTCAACTCCTACAGCTGAAGTGGTGAACACCCGACCAGCCAGTTGTGCTTTCCCAGCACCTTGTTTCTGCTTCTCAGGACAATTTGCGGCTTTATGCCCCGCCTTTCCACAATTGTAGCACAAACCCCATCCGGCCTTGCATGGTGCTCCTGGATGGTGACTTCCACACCTAGTACAAGCTTGATCATTCTGAGGTTGCTTCCCATACCTTTTTCCTTGGGAGTTGTTGTTGTTGGGCCTCTTGAAAGAGCTTCCCCTCTTGAAAGACGGACCTCTAGGTGCAAAGCTCTTCCCTCGGTTCTGTAGGAATGATCCTTTGTGACTCCCTTTCTCAGCAGTTGCCCTTTCCACACACTCTTCAGCAACCCTACACTTGTTCACTAATTCGAAGAAAGTCCTAATCTCCATTGGCCCCACTGAACTGAAAATATCGCTCCGGAGTCCTCCTTCATACTTAACACA